>NC_084772.1:7919047-8174047 GCF_028858725.1 Colius striatus
AGCATGCGAAGACATCAAAGAAGAGGAGCCGACTTTGATGTTACAAAATGAAAAACGCCTCATGATTTGCCAAGACCAGGGGAACTTGTAGTTTGCTCTTTTTTCCCCTTAAAGAAATACTACTGCTTTCCCCATGAATATGTGACAATCTTTGCCATTTTCACCAAACTTGTATAAACATTTCGCTCCCAGTAAAAAAAAAAACACAAGCCACATCTCATTGTAGTCCATTAAATATAGGCCCCAGTGCCTAAACTGCAGTGGCTTGAGGGAACACACACATACTTTGTTTAAAGAGCTTATTTGTTTTGCACCTGTGACTTTTACACACTCCAGGTTTCATGACCCCCAGCATCACCTCACTAATGCTGATAATAATAGTGCATGTACTGTGTTGTTCATTCACAAGTCGCTGAGAGGGATTTAGAGATGCATGGTCATTCCTATGCTTTAGCTTAAAAAATTATGCATTAAGAGATGATATTTGATTTGGCCAAGATAGCAAACAGTCAGCAATAAAACAGAACAGTCCCAGTTCCTATGTGGATGCTTGACTCTGCAGCTCACTCCGGTCATGAAATCAAAGGCAATGGTGCTCGACACTGTAACAGACACAAAAAGTGCCAATAACCCTGGGAGGAGATCAGTCAGACTTCATCACGAGGTACTGCACACCACAATAGGAAAAACTCAATTTGGTTCAGAATTCATGTTGCCATTGTTTTGGATAATATCAAGGGAGATTTACTTTGCATGTTTTCTTTCACGGTTTGAAGAGCTACCCTGTCCTTATAAGGACAGTAGGAATGTGCATAATTAGTCCAAGGCTAGAGAAAAGAGACATTCAAAATGAACATTTGTTATTGATTTCCCAGGCTGCAGTGGAACTGGGAAGACTATCATGAGAGGAAAAGATATGTAATTAAATGTGATTTGTTAGAATGCTGCCTGGCTAGGTCATTGCATATGCATTATCTGACTGCATTGCTTCAATGTAAAGCACAAGGTTCCTCTCTCTGGTACAAACTCCTTTGATTAACCAGTCTCCCTTCATTGGTGGAAGAGGCCAGCACTTTTGTTGTTTGCAGCTGGCAGTGTTGCTTGTGCTATTTCTTTAAGATTCTTCATCAGATGTGGTTTGTCAGGAACATGCCTAGACTGTAAGTCAGAATAGAGCTCATTTTCTTTGATGTGCATTTGTAATGTGCCTGTTCCAAAAGAAGAGGAATGAAAACTTTGGTCACACTGTTAATCTGTAGGAGCTACAACTTAAGCAACTGGGTGAGACTAGACTCTGCACATACTGTAGTGTCAGCTACTCCTTTCAAGCAGAGTTTTATCAGTAATTAGTGCCAACACAAGAACATCTGTCAAACATTTACCACAACCGATTCAGAAGGAAAATGTTCAGCACAGATTTTCTGCTGTAGAGAGACCTTTTATTTTCAGTTTAGAGCCTGAATTTTTTTTTTTTTTTTAGTTACTTTACCTCATTTCTTGCTGTATTTTGCTTAAAGATCAGCACAGATATGATTGGTTTGAGTGACTGATTCCAGTGTTACAGGTTTTCTACTCAAGGATTTACCCTTAAGTAAGTGTTTTGCATGCCAAGAAAGTCTAAAAGTGAAAGGGTTACACTTCCTTGCATGTCCACTTGAATGACTGTGAGAAGAGAGCCAAAATGGTAATCAGATCCCCATGAGATCATATTGAAAGCAGCCATGCCTATTTCACAGAGTCTTCTGATGTTGCAGGGGTCTGTAAAACATTTAATCACCGGAGTTTTGATAAGTTGAGATTTGTTGTGAGTACTGTAGAGAGCACTAGTCTTAGATAAAATGCTGCCTGGTAATGCTCTTATTGCTATATGAGCCAGAATGCAATTGAATATCCATGGTGATTTAGCATTGCACCGTCATCCCAGTGAAGGAGATGCAGGATTTTCACAGCTACATAGTAGTGGATTAATATAAATATGCATTACAATTTATGGGAGGTCTGATCCAGCTTCTGTCACAGTTGAAGGAAAGATGCCATTTGATTTTACTGGGAGTATGGACAGGGCTTTGTGTGTTCAGTCCTGGAACTGCCCTCCACTACCACAGAAGCTTCCCCAGGGCCCCCTGTTACTCTGCTGCCCAGATGGCACCTGTATGGCTGGTGGCCTGCCTTTATTACCCAGTGGACCCGAGGTGATCCTCATTCTATCAGACAACCAAGCATTGGTACAGAGAAGTTTAATAGCTAAACCTTGTCTAACATGCTTTTATTTCATTCAAACCTGTGAAGTCCTGACTGACCTAGAAAATTGGCATAAATTATGTTAATGCTTGTCTCTGAAAGGAGTGAATGAGTGAGGTTTTCAAGTTGGCCCTTTAAAAACTTCACAGATGTGACTGTGTGTGGATGAAGCTCAAGCAGCTTAGCTCCCAACATACTATCTTATCTGGCTCAAAGTTTTCAGGGAACCAAGAGAAAATCTTTGTTTGCCTATCTTCATTAAACGGCAAACAACCCTGATGCAGTTAACTTGCACCAAATAAACCTTTTATTAAGCCTAGGTTTTGAGAAAGCCTTTCTCCAGTAATGGACATGGTTTGCAGCTTATTTTAAAAGTACAGAAACCAAGTTAAAAATGGACCTAAATTAAAAAGCAAATTACTCACATAGGTCAGTTCAAATGTTCCAGTTCCAGTTTCTTGCAAAAATTCCCACTGTAGACTGTCAATGGACTTTGGAATACTGAACAAATCTGAAAGGTAGTTTATGTCTCTCAAGAGGTTAAATCAAAATAAACACCTGAGCCTGTTTGATGCTAGAGTTGCTGTCTTTACTACCACTTCTGAGCAGCGGAAACACAAGTTTGTCAGTCCCAAGGCTTAAAGATGGTTCAGCATATGGTTGGTTATATTGTGTTCTTCCTACTTATACAAACAAAATACCTGTTAATTGCTGGTTTTTTTAATTATTAAAAAAAGAGAGAAACACAATGTGCCTAAAAATGCTTCCTTTTTTAGTATAGCCCAGACCTTTAACAACCAAATAAGAAAAATAATCTGAACAATATCCTGAGCTGCTAGACTCAACCAAATAAAATGGATGCCTCTGATCAAAGAGCACTGAGTTTTCAGAGGTGGCTCTTGAAATATGCCAGGTTTGAAAATGGAAGCCTCAGTCCTTTCCCCTTGGCTGACAGGCACTTGCTGAACATTGGAGGAGGTTTTTCCAGGAGATATTTTGAGTGTCAGGAAAAAAAATAACTTGTGAATTAATGCGGATTTTGAGAAGAATGATATTGCCTAAAAATACCATTGTTAGTACAGGGGTTTTTTGACATGTTTGGCAGATTTCTGCAGCACCTTATGACTGCATGAAGTTCTATGTGTGACTTAACCTTTTTATTTCTGCCTTTTGGAGTTCAGTCTCTGTCACTGTTGCCCTCTGCATTCACCTCCTCTGTAGACTCAGTGCTCCCAACACTCATTGTTATTCTGCTCTCTGCTTTCAATGTTATTCCAGTGAGAAAACCCTCCTTGTCAAAGCATCGACTCAGTCTACCTTAGAGGACTGTCTGTTGATCTCTAAGACAGTCTCACTATTGTTATTAGCTGGCCAAGAGTGCCAAGATTAAAATGTTTAGCAGGAAAAAAAGTTCACAAGGTTATTTATATCAATTAGAGTAACAGAAACATCACAACAATTTAGTGCTCTGCTGCACTTAGAGGGTGTACAGTACTGAGAACTGTTTAGCAGCATCACATTCATCTCCTTTCATCCACCTTGCTGCTAGCACCTCAGTACTGTACTATAGCCCCTTTTTCAGGCTATTAATCAGATGTTATAGAAAATAAGTGTTTGGAGGCATAAAGTAAGGATTAGCCAGGTGAAATCCTGCATGCTCCTTTTGTTCCCCAGGCCAGACACTGAAAAGCACATCATCTATAAGCCACATTTATCCTCCTTTTTAGTTAAGCCCAAAATAAGGCCTGGTCAAATCACAAACCACCATGAATACTCTCATTAAGCATTAGCCTGTTCTTAAGGAAATAGCTGTCAGTACCAACTCATCTGCAAGAAGCCCTTTTGAGTTTTGTAAAACCTGTGTAGCAACAGACTAGACATGTAAAAGTAAAGGAAGAAGATTAAATTCTCAAGCAGTAGTTATGCCAGTTAAGATGCCTACATGACAACACAAACTACACCTCTGTAGCAGAAGCAGTACACTGCTCTACCAGTGTCAATTCATTCAGGCCAAGAAACTTTCCCAGTCCAAATGAGACTTATTTCCAGGCATGATTTCAGCCAGGCCTAGGACTTTCAGAGCTGCAGACGTCAGGGTCTGCAGCCCCCTGAGGTGAGGCTGCAGCCTCTGCTGCCTCTGCACACCTCACAGCTTCTTTGCAGTACTACTAGGACCCTCCAACACCCCACTATCTTGTTGGAACATAGTAGCTCCCTAAGAGAAAAAGCAATGCTCCTCTCCTGCCCTGAAATCCCATCCCTTTCTAGAAGACAAAAATACAAATACTGTGAAGTTCATAAGGGCAAAAAGAATCAACAGAATTATAATAGCAAGGGCATCATCCAACACAAGGGACTGGGCGTTTTGGAGAGGACAGGATCACCTGTTTGCTGCAGGCCTCAAGACAAGCTCTGATTGCTGAGAAGCCTTGAGAAGTCATTTCTCAACACTCAGGTTTTTATCCCATCCCTTAAATGCATGCAGCACTAGCTCTATCAAAACTGTAACACTTGCTACCATAGCTTATTTTAGTAGTATTTATTTAGTGCACATATGAGACCTTTATGAGGCCTCATGATCTCTGGAAAATTCATAAATAAACCAGTTCATTACTATCCTAATTAACTGACTTGGTGCAGCTGTAAATGCTGGTTAAGGAAACCCCTCTATTTCCTCCACAGTGGCAGATAACAAGCATCACCTGGCAGTGACTCAAACACTTCTGTCAGATCTTTCCAACATCTCTGAAACCTCTGGAAAACAAGGCACATGTTTTATTTTTTGCACATAGTACCACTGTAATGTCAGACTCTCATTTACCTTTCTCCACCTGCATTTACTGTTGCAATTAAGGGAGAAAAACAGTTCATGTATCTTTAAACACCTAGGAAGTGCCTTCACACTTTGAACTATTCACTCCTCAATCTAAAAATATTTACACCCTAACCTCCTTACCCGAGGAGCTCAGAGGTAGAAACCAAATGTGTAAATTCCTTCAGTAGTGAGTGAAAAAGGAAGTGGGAAAAAAAAAAGAAAAAAGAAACCAATCTACTGCAAGTGGCCAATATAGCAAATTAAAGCTGACACCCTCACTGTTAATTGAAGTACTACTATATCAAACAAAATGATTAAGGACTTAACTGGGTCTAAGCCTCTATCAGTAGAGATATGAAATGCAATCATGATAAAATACATGAGCAATTTAGGCTCTTACTGTAAAGAATAGCAGTCACTTTACTTCATTCATCAACAGCAGAGTAGCCTTGACAGTACGTTACAGTGAGGCCTGACAGCTTCCAGGACATCAGGTCGCTTGTGCATGAAGATGTAGCATTGTTGATTCATAATTCTCTCAAGGAGTCCGTTATTGTGGATCGCATTGAAATAAGTATGGGCTGAGCACTTGGATCTCAACGAATGAAAAATGGAACTGATAAAAATTAAACTAGGAATACAGAAAGAAGGGTCACAATTTTAAAAAGTGTATGTGTATGCATATATCTCGTCATAACTTAATTACCGGTGGTCAGGAATGAAATATTCAATGATCCACCCTCGGAAAACTCATGGTTTCAGCTGACAGATTAAGTCTGGAATTAAAACAGTTAAATTTAAATTCCAGGGCTCACTAAAAGCTGTACTGAAATTTAAAAAAAACTAAAAAATGAAGTCAGCCCTATGCTTCTAATTGAAGCAGCTTAGCAATGCAAACTTAGAGCTGACTATTACCCTTCAAAAAAAAAAGAGCATCTCTTCACACTGAGCATTTTCATCTTTCAGTCTATTTGAGCATCATTAGAAGCAAAGGATTCAAACCTGTCACAGCCCTTCAGCTTTACAACTTATAACCTGCTGCAGAACTACAGTTGAGCTGAGTCTTTCTTTCTCTACCTCGCTGGAGCAGTTCACGGGATTACTGCCCCAAAGCATCCTTTCTGCCTCCTATTGGTGTACGAAAGACTTTGAAACATCACCAATTTATTTTCCACGTGGAATACAATTGTCAGATTAATTTGTTTTCTATGTATTTATCCTTAAGGTAATCCTTTACCTGAACTCTGAAGAAAAAAAAACGGGAGGGGAGGGGAGGGGAGGGGAGGGGAGGGTGGTTTTAGCTCATACACTGTCTACATCAGAAGTTACTAGAGCTACAAATTGGTTAGAAAGCAAGCTGGATGACCTAACCAAGAATCAGCTGGGCCTCTCTTAAGAAAAAAATAAATGACTGAAAGACATCAGAGAAGATGAAGTAGAAAAAGAAAAGCTGAAATCCCCACTGTTGTGCTAAGCTGGTCAGAGCATGCCCACTTCATCCTGTTATAGCTGGCTCGCAAAAAGAAAGCAGGAAAGCAACTTCAAAAGTTTTGAACATTTTTCATGCATTTTTTGTTGACACACAGTGCTGCTGCCTGGCTCTGCTTGCAGACAACAGAAGCCACAGTCATTCCGTGCTTATAAAGTGGCTCCATATCTGGGCTGTGCCGCTCACCATGAGGGCAACGTCAGCAGAGTGAGACCATCTGGGAGCGCAGGGTGTGAGGGATCCCCTGGCAGCCACAGCAAGTGACAAATCAAGCAGTTATTTTCATCAAAGTGATAGAAACAGAGTTGATCAAAACAAGCAGAAGGCACTGTTCTGTTTGGTCTGTACACTTTGTACACTGCCACTTGGGAACTTAATTAGTTCACATGCTTCACGTTTCTATCTTTAGTCTGATGGCATACAGCTGTTCTTTTCAACATTGCTGCTTACTGCCCTTTCCCTGCTGTTGGGGTATGATTGTAAATAGACAAGGCGAGATTGCCTCAAGTTTAACCCTCTGCCAGTGTGGCCTTGGCTTACCAATGACTGCAAGGATAGATAGAGCAGGGCTGGGAGAGGGCCCAGGGAGCGTGGTGCGGTGCCACTGCTGCTGGAGACCAGCCTCTTGCCTGAGTATTTAACCCAATTGGCACCTGGTAATGGTGTCTAAAGGCAAGGGTCTTGCTGATTGCCTAAAACAGGAAGTTTTGACCCAAATCATGGCGTAAATTGTTTCATAGGGGTTTTGTTTGAGCTTAGGGGAATGACACAGCACAGGGTTGGATCCCAGAACCTCATCTTGTCGGAAGGCTGCCTTTCAAATCCAAAATGCCAAAAAATGTCTACTCTTTTGAGGGCAGACATACATGAGTGAGGGGGAGGCATTTTGAGTCACAGCCAGCATGAGATGAGGGTCACAGCAGGTGCTGTCCAGGGGCTGCGGTGGCAACAAGTGCTGCTTTTCCACCTCAGCTGAGATGGCCCCCACAGAACTTCCTGTGGGGTTTGGGGCAGAGAATAAGTCCTGGACATGAAAATGGATCACAAAAGAATGAAAGGATATAGCTTATTTCAGAGTACCAAGGCATGAAGATCTTCTCTCAGAAGATCTCCTGCCATCACAAATGGTGACTGAGGTTGTGTAAGGATTTAAGAATAAAAAAAAAAAGAAGCCAGGCCTGAGGTCGTGATGCAGCACACAGATGAAACTTCTACTGAAGAGGCCAAGCTGGCAGTTGAAACCAAACTTGAGGAGGGACTCAGCAATGAGGCGTGAGCTCCCACTTCTGGTTGCCTATGTGTTTAGCATCAAGATAAGCCTTAGCACCCCCATGCTCAGCAGTTACAGCACAAGTACAAAGTTGGCTTTATAGTCTGCAGCTGGAAAGAAAGGAAGAGAACACACCTCTGCAGTACACACCATAAATGAGAGTCTTCAAAAATTCCTTTGTTTATGTAATTTCTCATTCTGGATGTCATAACCTTCCATTTTCAGCTGGGACATTCATCTCTCCCGGCTGGAATGCAGCCGGCATCCCCCAGTCTAGCCACAGTCTCCCAATTCAGAGAGCAAGTAATTTTTCTGAGCAGCTAGGAAGTTACACATTCATCCAGACCCAAGATTTGCCATATCAGTATCCTCCACCTCATGTCTCTCCCCTATTAGTTTTTACCTCTCGTAATATTTTTTTCTCATATCCTAGAAATTCTATTTCACTACCTTGACAGTGATGTTAACGTCAGGTGCTGCATATCATGCCACACTCATGAGTTTCACATTCCTACAACATGGCAGACTTTGATATAATTACAGCTTGGCTACATATCTTAATTTATGTTACAATATTGCTGTAGTGATATTGGAGACAAATGTTTAATTCACAGAACTTCAGTTTCAAACTACAGTCCCTGAATGCAAACAGCAGACTTCAATATTTTTTCATCAATTTCTTGGTTCATAAAAATCAATTTTTGTAGAGTTTTTACACTGTACATAAAAGACTGTGGCATCAATTAGCCTTAATTCTTTTCTCTTTTTTTTTTTTTTTTTTTGGAAACCTCTTTGTAGGAAAATCTCATATTTCAGCAATTTGCATTATCCACACAATCTGCTTTGAAGTTCTAAGTTATGGTAAGAAAAGGATCCACTTATCTGCACATAAAAAATGTTCAAAGCTTATAAATTCCCTGAAACAGATGTACATTATCATTGGATTTGCCTTTCTCTCTTTGCTGTTGCATGGCTAATAGAGTTTCATGTGCCCCCTCACATCCTCCCCATTTAGCATCTTTTCTCTACAGAAGCATGCACCCTACTGTGCCAATCCACACTTCAAAGATTTCTGTCTATCTATTAGAAACAAAGCACAAAGTGAGAACATATGGCCCCTTTTAAATTTCCCACATTTAAGTCAATATCGTTTCTTTTCTCCTTTGGCAAAGAAACATAATAAGGTTTATCTTCTCCCTTCCTAAATCTGCTGGCTCTCTCAAACTGCTTGTGCCAATTCAGCAGTTACTTTGCAGTATCAGACTTGGCAGCACATACGAAAACAAAATATCTAATTTTTTAAAATTGCTTTTATTTCTTCAGATCAAGAAGATGCATTTAAAAGATGAAAAAGGACAAAATGTAACTGCACACTTTCAGATAAGTGGATTTTAAACCCATGAAAGGGCACAGCAGAGTCAACAGCAAAAAATGGTCTTGTTCTAGTCCTTTTCATGGTGACATCTTTCCAAACATTTCCTATCACTGACTAGAGGGATGGTAGAGCATTTTGGAATCTAAGGCCTTACTGAGTATGAGCATCCTCTTGCCCTATGTCCCAGAGCAGCTGCAGAAATCCAGAGTATTGGTGTTGAGGGGGTGTGTCTCTTGAGGAAAACAAACAGTTACTTGCCTCAAAGTCACATTGGCTCCTCAGTTTTCTCTGTTGGGATCACAGGCACAGTGAATGTACATCTTTTGTGCCTGGAAGCAGAAATTTCAGACCATTTGTTTTCAGTGACTCCATCCTGCACATCCTTGAGGAGGTGGGTGACACGACATGCAGGATGCTCATGATGAGGTCTGCTGTTCAGAGGACTTCCTTTACATTTGTGAGCAATAAAACCAGTATCTATATGAGCAAAGGCTCTAAGTAAAATAAACTTCATTAACTATTTTTAGAAACATAAGCAGACACATAGTATCCTGTGAATATTGAATTTATTATTTAAATACAAGGAAAGGGTTGCAGTGATTATGTTTTTAGCACAGTAAGGTATGAAAGTCTTGCCCTGCTCCTGAAAACACCATGACTTACTCATTCAATTCATAGTCACTAGCTAAAATGACTCCCATATTTCAGATTCCTCAGCTGCAAAGATTGTAATCTTTAAATTAATTCTTCTAGCATCCATTTATTAGACCAGGAAAATTCTTAAAAAAAAACGCCTGTGCCTGATCAGTGCAAGCTACACGGTTCCAAGGCCCTGACTCCAAGGGAGTGTAAATTGAAGTACCTCTGTTTACATCTGCTGACCCAGTAAAGCTGCACAAAAGTTTCCATTGAAACCCATGGAAGTCACGTGCACAGAGCCATTGAGGACTATCACCTTAACAGATGGCACACTCACACCGGAAGAATTTGTGATTATAGACATCAAAAGTAAAAAATATTCCCTGAGAAGGCTGTAAAGAGAAAGGAGGAATGTGAAGCCCACAGTGCTGCTTTTTGCTTCCCTTCATACTTTTGAACTTAATGGAAACTCCAAGTCTCTTTAATTGAGCTTTTCCTCCCCCCTGCTCCTTGCAGGGTGGGAGGGTTAATTGCTTCACAGTGAAACATTCCAATTTTCATATTCCTGCTTCCTAATGGCATGTTGAGCATGTAAGGATGCCCTGGGCACACACCAGAGTCCATACAGCACTCAGAGCAAGAATGAAATAAATAGTTTTGGATAAAGACCCCATGCCATGTGTATCTATAAAGCACTGTATCTATGACTTCAAAAATCAGCACTGGCCAAGTGAGACCTTAATGCTAATTGCTGTAGCATTTCACTGTTTATCTTAGTTGAACTAGCAATACCAGTCCTGGTTGTTAACAACCTCAAGTGGCACTTTATTCATCTATCAACAGTCTTATCCTGTGAACAAGCAAGTGAAGAACTATAAACACCCACTCCAAAGTCACTTTGTAGGTCTAAGCTAAAGCCCACAGAAAAAGACCATTCACAGAACTCCAGTGAGAACAGACAAAATACAACCTCCAAATCAATATTTTAATCTACAAAGTTTTATTTGTCTTTTTGAACTTGTAAACCATAAAAAGAGCTTATCAAATATCCGAAATTAGTACAAGAAAAAAATGATGACTCATATAGCAAACTGCATTTGAAGATCCAAATTCCAAGACATGTGTGGGGCTCTTTTGGCTTCCATTTGTGAAGCTGAAGACAAATTTGGCCCAGTTTGTTAGGTGTTTTATTAGATAGGTCACAAAGCTGCAACGTGCTATACTTTGTGAACAGAACAGAATGGGAAGGATTAAGCGCAAGAATAAGCACTAAGCACCAAAAGGATCTGAACCAAAAGGATCTTCTCCCCACAAAGTCCAGGCTCACTGAAAGAGAACACCTCTTAGCTAGTAGCAATGACAGGCTGTTTTGTCTATATGGACTAGGCATTCAAAGGAGGACACAAACCCCGCCTTCACAGGCAGGCATGTCACTGAAAACGGAAAGCACAGTGCACATAATTACCAAAATGCCTGATACCATTATTCTTTGCCTGCTGCCAAATTTATGAAGCCCCTTACATTAGGTCGTCAACATTCTTATGAAAGTTCTGGAACTTCCAACTCTCAGACTCCAAAATATTAGGCTGATGAGACAACCAATAGGTCCAGTCTGCCATTTCTTATGATAAAAAGATTATACTTTCTGTCAGTAGATTTCACACGCATAGTTAGTGCTTAGTGTTTAGAAAAATCAGGACAGGTATCAAAGCTTTCCGCAACATTTGACCAACTTACTTATGTGTGTAATCAAACAGAAAAGGAACTAATGCTACTATTCAAAACACGTTCTAAAGAACATTGAAAACATCCATAGAAGCACCTCCACTTCTGAAGAAAAATACCCTCAGCTTAGAGAGTGACTCAGGAAACCAGGGCATCGTTTCTTATTCTGCCACAGCCCTAAGTGGTGATTATCTACAGCATTCCTTCCTTGCACCTCCCACTGCACACTGGAGATTGACCTCTTCTAGAAAGTCTTTCAAGCTTTCTCAGTGAAAAGCATTCTGTGAACTACTGCTGCTGTTTTATGAGCAATAAATGTACCATATTAGAAAAAAAGTAATATGAATATACCTTCTCTGTACAGTATTTTCCTGCCCCTTGTCTGTCTCCTCCTGCTCCTCTGTTAGACGGTTCTGTGCTATCCTTACATTTCTCAAATCTTTCCATCCTTCCCTTGACAGTCTTTCTTCACAGCTCTAACCCTCACAGTAATCTTTCTGAATAGTCCTTAAGTCTTGCTATTTTAAAGCAGAAAAGTTCTATCTATCATTTTAGCTCAGTAGGACAGAATTACCTAGAATTATATAGAAATATGAAAGTAAATTAAAGCATCATTGAAAAACCTCATTATTTAATAACTATAATCCAAACTTCAAATAAAATGGAGTTCAATGCATACTGAATAATTTCAATAAAAAGTTATTTGCTTTTCTACGTCTGCTCCTTTAGCCCATTTTGAGCACATTTTTAATGTACACAGGCAAAAAAAATTCACAAAACAGCCCCTTCAAAGTCAAATCAACTGAACACTTGACAAATATGCAAAGAAAATAAATTATTATGTGAAAAATTGAAGCTGGTTTTGCTGCTAAGTGCATTAGAAAAGAAGATAAATTTTCCTCCAGAAGCTATATAGAAAACACATTAAGTTAGATTTTTATTTCACAGATTTTTAAACATGTTTCTGCTTGGTACAATTAAAAATAATTAAAAAAAAAGAAGCTTGACAACTAACAGAATGCTGAATATAACTTGGTTCCCAGCAAAACCATGAATAAGTCATGTTTGAAAACATACTTTCAGATCTTGATGAATTGCATCAAGGTAATTAAAGGTGAGACTTGATTAGCTGACACGTTTCCAAACATGAACATTCTTGCCTGTACTCCAGGCAAAAATTATGGTGAATGTTTTCACAAATTTTCTAGCATGATGAATTTTTCTCAAGTATAATCTAGGCCCCAAGGGGCCTAACGTTCTTGTTAATTGGAATACAAATGAAATCTGTCATTCAATAATTGAGGTATACAATGACATATGGAGAACACTAAGCATTCATCTTATCTGTATATTTATGGAAAGCTTGTAGACTGTTGAGCATACACAGTACTTATCCCTTTTTTAAAAGACCACTTCTGTCAGAATCCATCTCGTGCCGTTCACTAACTTCTGCCAGAGGACACACACACATATACATAAATATATATATATATATATACACACACATACATATACACACATCCCTTTAAGGTACTTCTGCTTTGCTGTTCTGTGCTCATCATGATTAAAGTAGGGAGGCAGTTACAGAGGTCATCTACGTGGCTTTTTAATTTGGTATAGCCTTAAGGGGCTGTTCTGCCCATATGCCAGGAGAACCTGTACCTCATCCAAGGGTAGAAGCAGGACCTAATTTCTAACAGTGACTAAATGACATGTGGATGTTTCAAAGACATTTCGGAGTGCCTTGAAGCCCTTCAATGATGTGAGTATAAAGCATAGTATTTACTGCTAATCATAATGACTTACCAGCTTGATCTCTTAGAGTAAAACTTCCATACTAACTTTAATACTAGCCACTACAAAATCATCATCAGTAAGATGCATAAAAAATAAATACCGAAATCACTGTCCATACACTTTGCAGATGTCAAACCCATACTCCTGGAAATAAATTAGAGGCACCCTCAAACCAGAATCTTAGTCTTACCAGAGATTTCACTGGGACAGAGATTCTACTTCACTACCCTTAGTTTTGTTTATTTTGTATATATGCAGGTGGTAACGCAGTTGTGAGAAGAGCTTAGCAGTCTTTCTTTTCAAAAACCTAGCTTCCCAAAATTCACAGCTGCTAGAAGTGAGCAAATTTTTTCAGTTGATTTTTTTTTCATCAAATAGTGCAAATTTTGGTATTGTAGCAGTTTTGCTGAACTGCTTTGTGTAAAAATAGAAAAAGTAAATGAAAACGATGGATTTCTAATGCCACTCTATATTACTTTTAAATAGTAGTAATATACTCAATTGATTCAAATCTATTTTGGATTTTGATTCAGACATAGATTTGCGCGACTTGCTCAATTTTTTATATATATATTTTAAAAAAGGGTTTTCAGAATTAATAACAAGATGAAAAATCAGTTGCTCAACACAGGTCTAACAGTAGCAGACAAGAAATTTAACTTTGAAACTTGATAGTTTAAACATAAAACCAAAGCATACCTAGTCCATACCTCACGGCCTGATCCTGTTCCCAAAAATGTTAATGCAAGCTCTTTCATCAGTGGGATCTGCAAGCACTGACAGCAATTGCGAAAAGCCTCTGAAATCCACAAGAAGAAGAAGGAAATATACTTTCTGAACTAGTAAAACTTTAATTAACAGGGGGTTCTCTTGGCACAGTTTTTGCTGTTAAATAAATTAAGCATTTAGTCAAAACCATCCATATTTACTATACAAAATACTGAAAAGCAAACATTTTTTAAAAGATATGGAAATTTAAGGTTTTGTGAAAAGAAACTGTGCTACATGTTATTCACACTTAATGTACGTAACACAACTGCAACACTGGGCTTAGATACAGCATGGTCATACATCACTGGTGTAAAGTTTTACTATGTGGATACCACATTATTAAAATGTACTTGTTTTTCACAGAATCTTTTGAATATCCAAATATAATAAACCAAATCTAATCAATGCAAGGTTGGAACCTGTGGGCAGTTGTGTTACATTTCAAAGTTCACTTGGCACAGGTAGTACTGCACACTTTCAATCAGATGGGATTTTTTTATAGGTGCTGTTATCTTTTCCATCAAAATATCTTTGGGTGAAAGAGCATTTATGCCCCTCTTCTGCGCTTTCATAGCAAATCCCACAGTTCTGAAACCATTCTAGGCTTCCAGAATGTTTTCTGGTTTTCAGCAACAATCTGCATTCAAAAAACTAAGAGACAATTCCCACCTCACAGTATTTCTGGCATATGCTCCAATGAAAAGAGAACAGCTTTAATTACATCTCCCAAACAAATAGCATGGCATCCCTTCTTAGATGGAATGTACACTTGTGTGTTTGCATGCGGTATAACGTAAGTCACTTGAATACATCAGACTTTGTTAACACTATAATATAAATAAGCTTATTCCTTCTACTAGACATATAAATGCCTTTTTTTTTTGCAGTCCATAATTATATATACATTGAAAAAGAATGATACACAAGCAGCAAAAAAGGCTTAGACTAGAACAACTCAGTGGTAACTAACCAAATTTGTGGCCTTTTCATATTTTCAATACAGAAAAGTCTGCATATAAATATTTTTGGACTTTAGGAATTTTTAAAATAAACAGAACAGTATAGTTGTCACACAGATCAAACATATTTTTAAAACATTTTGTTAAATTTAGCAGAACACGTTCATGACAGCTAAAAAAAACCCAAAAAATAAGCCAGATTTTTTGAAGGGGACATTAAGTCTAAACAACTACTGATCCAGTGAGACAAGAGATGGACCTAATTACCATGAAGCAATGATTCTATTCCAATTCAACAAGAAGGCAAGGCTTTCTTTAAAAGTTGATGTCTCCATGTTCTTAGAAAGGGCAACAACCCTCTAAAACTGGTCAGCAGTAAGGTAATACCCCATTTTGGACTGATCAAAACTCTAGTCAGAAAAAAAATACCCTAATCAATGGGCTTTACAACAATGTGGGATAGTTACATTTTACAATATACACCATAGACAAAATACCACAACATTTAAAAATAATTAAAACCAAAAGCAAATATGTTTATCAACACTTATGGTTTTATGAGAAGTTCTCTAATGTTCCAAAAGCAACGTAGGTGTTTTTCAGTCACTTTCTACCGGCAAAATGGTGATGGTACAAAACCCAACACGCATAGATGAGGTGTTGAGGGACAGGGTTTAATTTAGTGATGGGCCTGGCAGTGTGAGGTTAGTGGTTGGACTTTATGATCCTAAAGGTCTTTTCCAACCATAATAATTCTGTGATTCTGTGAATGTTTTCTAAATTTGGGCCTCACAGACAGTGAAACTTTAATGTCTTGACCCATTTTTTCACTTTTCCAATTTGCTTTTGACCTTCAAATTTCTCAGCAGCCAGTAAGGTCTTGTGAGTATGATCTCATTCTCCTTTATGGAATGGAAGCCCTTTGGATATGGAAAAAGAATGATTGTGAATGGTTTTGTTGGTTTTTTTGGTTTTTTTTCTACATGTTCAATTCTCTCAAAAATGGGACAAACACAAATTGGTAGGTGTTGGGGAAATTTAAATTGGAGGCACCTAAGAAAATGCCACAGCATATGTTTCTAACAAGTCATTGTTGTGGGAAAAAAAAATATAATGTTAATATTCAAACCACAGATTTCTAAAACACAACAAAATGTACCTGAGAGTGTGCATATTTATATATATATATTTATACTTATACTTTATATATATTTGCCAACATTTAAAGTGAGAAAGTATATTTTCCTCAATTCTTTCTCAAAACAAAGAACTGTGGATTTAAACAAAACAACCCCCTCCCCAACAACCCCTCTTCTTCTCAAACCCCGTGAATGATACTTATGGCCTAAGCACTAAAGTCTAGTGATGCTTCTGAAAACCCTATTTCACATCCTCCTTTTTCAAATGGTTACCCCAAACAGAATGGAGAGTAAGCAAGGAAAAACAAAATAAAAGAAGTATATTTAAATATTACCCAGTATATAACAGACTGTACTTATGTCCATGAAAAATCTCCAAGAAAATAAAGTGTAAGTTGTACAAATGTAGCTCTGTTGACAAGTATAGCTAATATTTCCTTGTACTTAAGATAATTTGAAAGGATGTGAACAGAAACAGGCTACATGAATGCAGTATATTAAAATCTCCCCTGTAGCACATTACAATCAATAAAAAGAAAATAAAATCTGAATAATACTAGAGGTAGCAGCTGTTTGTATTTTCCATTATTCTGAGTATCTCTGGAGTCCAACTCTTCGAACATTGCTCCCCTGATAAAAGGCTTGTGTGCGATCCGCCGACGTACAGCAGAGTGGTAAGCTAGATGTCTGCAATAGTGTTTGAAGTATCTTTCCTACTACAATGGAAGTAGTACTTTTAAAGAAGTGCGTTGACGACCTGTATTAAATCACAGCTCAAAAAGCTATGGCTGTTTGCTGTTTTACAAGCCACTTTAAAAAAAACAAACATCCACAAGGTGTTTAAGTAAGCTACGCAGTTCCACAACATATAAATAGGGTAAGAGTTCCATATAACCTCTAAAATATATGCTAGCTGAATATTAATGGAGTAACAATAATATTAATCATAGTAATGCCTTAGTTCTGGTATCACAAGAACACATTTCCTTCATATGGGATGATTCTTGGAGGATGTTGGTGGGATCTCTTCTATGTTTGGTAGAAGTGATGGTAGTGGTGGTGGTGCTCATGGTGGTGGTGGTGTTCATGTCTTTGTATCATTTGTCCAACTTGGCCTTCATATAAAATGACTGTTGGCAGGTCTCTCACATGTTCCTTTTCCACAACTGTCCCTGGAGATTGGAAGGTTTTGCACATTTGGTGATTCTCCTTTACCCTCTGCTTATGTTTCTTGTGAACCTGTTGAGACTGCAAGGGAAGATAAGGAAGATTCTGGCCCATCCGTGCACTTGGGGAAGCCATTGGCATGGGCATCCCTTGAAAATGTTTATTTCTAACTGCCCTTCCAGGATGCACAGGGGCAACACTTTTGCCCTGGGCCTTGGGAGACCTCAAAAAGTGCTTGTTTGAGTCCTGGTTCCGGAACCTCTGTTGGATCTCTGCAATCTTGGCATATGAATTTTCAGCCAGATTGATGTGGCTTGGATCCACCACTTGAGATTTCCTATGGTGAGCATGGAAGGTTTCAGGTTCATGAGAACGGGACCTAGTCTGATTCACAACTCTGCTTGGTGGGTCATGTTTTTGAGCTGCTGGAGGAGATCCTAGGAAATAACAAGCTGAGTTAGTCATCTTGTATTTCAAAGTTTTAATTAGTAGCATGCAGTTGGCAGGGATAGCATTATCGTCACAGTGAATTTTTCCTAAGGAAGTGAATGCAATTATAGCTGTCTAGTTTAATTACATTTAATAATTCTGACTAGGAAATAATACACACACAAATATATATACATATCTATATGAGTGAATGTGTGTGTGTGTGTGTAGAAGTTTTTACATCACCTTCTCTTGGTCAGCACCTGTCTGAAATTCACCAAAATAACTGAGTGGTATAGTAAAATCTTGGCAGAGGACAGGGAAAGGGAGGAAATCCCAGTCCCTTTAATTTGAGGACAGAAGCCAAAATTACAGGCATGAACCCACTGTTGCCTATTTTTGGGTCAATAGTGAGTACAAAACATGTGCTGGTATCATCTTGGGAACAAGCTCCAACATCCAAAAATGTTGGAGTCCTCATCTCACCCATATACTAAACTTAATAATTTAGATGTAAAGATTGTTCTTCTAGGCTCACCTCCAAATTTAGCTACACAAACATGTACTTCCAAAGTAGGCTTGAGGCACATTAGCCACTCCGTTGTGATACCACCTTCATTGGTTAATTACCCTGCAGTACTCACACAGTCCTATTCCTTCCAGTTAGTCACTACAGACAAATCACACAGCCTCACAACTCATTGCCCCTGATGTGGAACACACAACTGAAGAAAGAAAAGATGAAAAGTTTGCAACAGAAATTACCAAATTACCTGGCCCAAACTTTGATGTGTAGTTTTCTATTCCTGCAAGATCCAAATAGTGGTTTCTCCTTTCAATGTTCTCATCAACACAATGACGATAGCATCCACTTTGCTCTGGATTGTTCTCACTCTGGTGATATCTGTCAGCAGGAAGTAAAGTTACAATTCAGCAGAACTTTAAAGTCATTATCACCATCTGCAAATCAACAACTAATGGTCCCTTTGAAGTGACAGGAGTTGCTCACAAAGAAACAACAAACACTGGAAATTTTGCATGACCGGATTTGCTAAGTCAATAGGCCTGGACTGACTGTTCTTTTCCCTCCTATAAATTGACCCGGATGTTGCAAAGCAAAGGAGGACTTTCAAATTGCACCATGCATGCAAAAACAAATTAAAATGCTCTAAGAGTTTATTACATTCTGTCTTAGGGCCAAAACATTTAACTGATTTACCAATTTGGTCATGCCAAAGAAAACTTGCAGTTCGATCATGACTGTTCCCACCACTGGGGTAAGCCTTATTTGTCTTAAGACAAATACACCTGTGTAGCTGCTACAGAAAGACAGGCAACAGCACAGGTGTGTAGCAACTAGAGAGAGCTTGAAAAGAGAAAGTGTTGGTAGGACACCCAGAAATAATGGCTGCTTTCCAAAATACAGTTACTGAAGTCAGATCAGCTGCTGTCTTCAGAATATTGACTCCTTTTCGTGCCCAGCTTTGCAATTGTATTTATAGCAGAACTATTTCCTGAGAATGAATATCTGAAATTCCATTCATTTATGAGTCAGAAAACAAAACAGACAGAGGTTTGCAGTATTGTACCCCATCATGCTAAAGAACTTAATTCAGCAATTTAAATGGATGTCAGCAGATATGAACAATATTTTCAATATAACAAATAGGATAAGCAGAAAAATCTTAAAACACTGCCTGTCATTCAGATAACTCAGTCTCCAAGACCACAAGATAGGCTTGGCTCTTTCTCTGTGCAACTGAATCAATATCAACAAAAGACCAGAATTTGGTCTTGTATCCTACATCAGTTTCTAAACATGGGCTCTGTATGGTGCCCAGTACTCTGCTTTTAGTCTATTAATAAATTTCCAGTTTTCCAGAGGCTGCTGGTCCCATTGAGCTTTGGTACAGACTGCTTTCCTGGTGTATTGTAGTACTGTTCAGGGATATTACAGAACTGAGTCCCCTGTGTCTCTGTCAGACAGGTCCACAGTTTCTTTGATAAAAGTCACAAGACTTGACCTACCTAGAAGATCATTTTTGCTTTACTTTGATAGAGGCAGAGTCTCCTGAATGAAGGAGAGTCCGTCTGGAAAGCAGGTAAACTTTAAAGACTGAGACAGCTTTGAACTCCAGAGTGACGTAGGGTACTGTCAAAAAAAGAGGAACTGTCCAGATATTCTTTATTTTTTTGGATACATAGCCAACTCATTATCTTTCCTGCCACATATTTACAGGTTGCTACACTTCAACATAACAGATCTCTGGGGCTAGAACCTGTCTAACTGAAGTTGCCAAGCATGAACTGCCTATGGAAACCATTGGGACCCGCATGTGAGTGCTGAAGACATAGTTAACACAGAAAAAACATCACTGGGTTTGATCCAATACAATTAAACAACGCTGTATCCAGCACTGTCTGTTGAAAACTAAGTTAACAGGGAACACGTTTTTTTGTTACTGTAATAAATTCCATCTCTCATCAAGACAGCACAGAAAAACTACACCAGTACTGCCACAACCCTGCATTCTAATGGCTTTCTTGCATGCAAGATGACATTCAACAATATTCATGCAAATATACACAGTGAAGCAATTATATAGTGATGAGAGACATGCTCCACTGTCAGAGAGAACTTTTATGTACTTCTGAGAACTGAAGTGTCTGGCATCTGGCCCCACAGTGCTCTCCTGCACACACGTGGGAAGACACAGGCATGCATCAACCATGCATCACACACAGCGGGTACACACATACAGTGCTGTTACTGGTGTTTGGTTTGGTTCAGTTTTTAATAAAAAAAGGAATCTACTTCAGTGTTTGTGGAGTGTATGAAAGCCCTTCCTGAAATTCCCACACTCGAGTGTCACCCTGATGGTAACAAGCACACACCAATACAGTAGGTAAGGGGAATACAGCAGTGACCGCAGCACAGAAAAATGGAAGGACACTTCCTGAAAGCTATATGCTCCTGCTGTACTGAAGAGAAATATCAACTAGAATGGCATGGAGATACCCAATCCACAAAGTTGCCTGCCACTGTTCTTCCACCATCCATTTTATACCACACATGCCAGGCAAGATAGCAATGAACCTACCTGCTTGATCTTGATACTTATATCAGTCAGCCCTGCAGGTGAAAACTCCTGCCTGTAGCTTCCAGCAGATGAAAAATCCAACCCATCCATCTCCCACCCTCAGGATAAAAATATTTCTATCCATCTTATCCTGAATACTAACTGCGTTTTGCCTAGAACTCCTAAGTGGCTGGATTTGTGCAATGTGTGCACCTCATTGCTGCTTTCAAAGAAGAAGCTTCTGCATTAATATTGTGAGTTTCCAACACGAGCCTCAAGGAGCTATCCTGAGGGTGAGCAATATGGCCAGAGTGCACAAACATCCCTGCAACGTGCAGAGTGTGAACAGGACATTCTTTGTCCTGCCCTCACTTAATGAGATGCAACGAAAACTGTCAGATGCTGATCTGATCTGCTCAGCTTAAGACAAAGATTTTTTCTGTCTAGGAAGCCAAAGAGGTTAGGAAAAAGATAAATGCAGCAGAGTCAAGATTCTACCCCAATATGCCTCTATGACGGTGGATTTAAGTGGAAATGGCTGCAGTCCATAAAACCACTGCATTTACAAAACTACGGCTTTAAGGTGGAAAGAAGGGAGCCTTCAAACTGAAAGGGGATTTTTGCTATACATTATCAAACAAACCCAGCTCAGAAAATTCACACAGGGTAAACGTTTGGACAGAGGGAATTTGAACATCACATTCAGGCCACCAAGTAAAACCATAGAGTATTCTTTAGTTCACAGAAGATTTTATGTAGAGTTGCTAACAAAAGATTAAAAGTCATTTTAGTCTTTTAATCTGAAATTTGATTGTACTGGGATTTACTCACTGGAATAACTGACTAGCATTTTTACTCTGTCCAAAAAAAGGGAGGCACTGTTTTGTTGTCATTTTTAATAAGGCTGAATGCTCCTTCTCGTGATAAATTTATTATGTGTTTGGACAAATATCCCTCAACCTGAGGAAAGCCAAAAGTGGATTTTTTTTTAAATTGCAGCTGAAGAAACAAACACAAGTAATGATTCAATGTCATTACTGTATCATTTCAGCAAACACTTCCCTCTGCTTTAGTATGAAACATAAAAGCCTAAACCAGATGAAACCTATACACCAAAATGACCTGTTTAAAGCAACTGATCTACATTAAAATGCATCAAAATTATCTGCTTTTAATTTGTTTCTCTATCCATTAAAATACCAAATTCAGAAAAGGAACAGCACACCTACATATGACTGAGAGATTAACATTTTTCTTAGCCTTAAAAAGTTTAAATACTTGAAAAACACATCACAAATGATTATCACATACTCTGAAGTTCAATGCAGATAACATCTATCTGAGGCAGAACTCATCATAACAGGATATATACACATGATTACACATTCTCAGAGAAAAAGGCCTGCTCTGGACTGATATTCAAAATAATATTGTACCTTCTCTCAGGGAAGAACTAAAACCCATTTTTTATCTAATCTATAGATGGCTGCAAGTGGAATTGCAGCTCCTTGTAACAGAAACCACTTTGCTCATGCTTTATTGGGAATGGATACACTTTGAGTCACATGGGCTGCATTCCCTTGAAAGACAACAGACAAGAATTTTTTCAAGAGATAGAAATGTATTCTGAAACTTATAAAAGGGGAGGGGAGAAGGAAATTATTTATTTATCCATATTTAGTTATTTCTTTATTTTAATATTTTTATTGTAATTAATTTTATAAAATAAAACATAATCCTGCAAGATTACATTAAATATATTGGTTCTCAGCAAGCAGGCTAATGGGTACTACCTAATAACTAATTCTGTAGGTGAGAAGTTGACCTAAAGCTGAGGTGGCAGCAGGAAAGCATGATTTCTGGCAGTTGGGAGCCAGCAGGGATGACCGCTCTGCTAAGTCACTGCGAAGTAAAAAAGAGATGAATTTACTTCTGCTACAAAATGTACAAATGCACTTTGTAAGTGAAGTTGAGCCACTCCACAGTTACTGTAAGCCAGAACCACTTCAGCAGAATGGTTCATGGAACTGACAACATGCGGGAAAGTTTTTGCTTGTTGCTTACTCTGAAGGAACTGGTTTGTGCAGACTATCTGCTGTAAAGCTGATTGCTGCTCTGCTGCAGGCTCCTTTCTTTCCTCTCCTCCTTCTGCCAGGTACTGTACACCCAATGCCAGCTCAAAGCTGCTTCCTTTAGGAGGAAAGGTGGTAAAGAGAAACAGGTCTGGTTATGGCCTGTTAAATAAGATTGACAATGCTTGGAGCTGTATTCATTAGTGAAAAAGATGGGCTGGAAGGAGGACAGAAAAAGGCAGGAACTCACCTTTGTGAAGATGAAAAGGTTTTAGGACACTTTTAGCCAAAAGGCTGTGCTATAAGCTCCACTAGTAGGTACAATATTTAGATGGCATCTAAAGAGACACTGCATACACTTCGAAGAGTCAACAGAAGAAGAAAATTTGAGTAAAGGGTCCTACAGATTTGCTTTTTTGTTTTAATATACAAAGTATCCACCCATGGAATCTGCTGATGGTTGCATGGTGAAAATAAAACCCAAATAAACATGTATTTCCTCTGCTTTAACATAATTTTTAAAAATAAAGCAAGTAAGCAAGAAATCAGTGGCTGAGGTTTCCTCAGAGGTGCTCAGTGCCTGTCAGTAAACAGAATCCTTTCTTCCTACCTGAGAGAAGCCCGCTGCTTCTTCTCAGAGCTTCTTACTTCTTCATTAGCTTTGCTTTCAGCTCTATGCCTGGCACTCTGCAAATCTGCCAACAAAAGAAAGTACATTATTCTCACATTACTGTCCTTGCTGATCAGCATAACTAACACGCTACATTGCAAAAGCATTTTTTCTTGTCAGTAGATCAAGATGTAATGCATCATTTCACGAAACCTTCTCAAAAGTGCTTTTGTCTGCACAACAGGTTTTAGGCAGACATAACCTTGACTGTAGGACATTAGTCAGGGTTAGGCTGTAAGCAGGTTAAATGAAGACACATTCACACTGATACACTAGTTCCTCAGGAGGGCTCAGTAGTTTGAAGCTAGATGCTGTAATAATGCATCACATAGCTCCCCAGCAGTGCAAATTTGCTTGTCTGCACTTGATTGAATGGATGTATAGACTAAAACTGAGGTAACAAGGCTCTTCTTTTGGATAAAGTGCCCACTGAAGTATTAAAGAGTATTTTACCTATTGAAGTAACTACGCTGATACAACTATTATTAGAGTGAATAAACTGCATTAGCCATCAGAGTATAAGCCATTTTATGATGGCAGACCCTCCCAGTAGAAAAAATGTGTGATTTTTATGCATAGGTTCATAAAAGTTACTTTTGCTACAGTGTTTATTCTTATCCAGCAGCAATAGCTATGCACTTATGGAAAATATTTCCACACACACTGAGCACTACAATAACAGCAGAGTCAAAGTAGTACAAGTCAAAAAGGCCTTAAATCTGCCTTGCAGCTCACAAAGACAATTACACAACGTATGTGTTATGGCCGCTTCCAAAAAGAAACAGCTGATCAGGAATGAGAACTCTAATTTGCTTAAGAGAGACTGAAAGGTGGATAGGCCATTTAGCACCCAAGATCATCAAGCAGGTTCACAGCATTTAAAATATCCACATAACTATTTGCCTTTAAGCATATGTTTGTTTGTATTAACAAAATATAAAGATGGATTCTTAAAGAATTCTTAAAGTTTTCTGTATTTTTTCCAGTGGCTGATTGTACATCCTTACCAGTGTGATTTAACAAGATACTCTTTTTCTTCTGGCTTCCGTCTGGTGCCACAGTAAGTTTCACGCGCAGAGTTTTGCTGGAACTAGGAGAATGGTTTACTGATGCGTCAACTACCTCATAGATGGTATGAAGCAAGCTAGTAATATCCTGTAGTTGGATTGAAACACAAAAAGAAACACTATTGTGAAAATGGTATGAAACCTACAGCTTTGATAATTATAACTATTTTGGACTCAGTAAATGGTGAAACATTCTCAGAAGTGACTCAGTCTAAAAGAGCTGCCCTTGCACAGAACCTTACAATCTTCATCAAATGGTGTCACACTTATGAAATGAGGCAAACCAAATCAAAACAGTAACAATGGTGCAAGGTATTCAGGTTTCCTAAATTGTGAATCAGTCAAATGGTGTTCTGCCTTTTCTTTGATTTCAAGAGTATCCTGGGATAATTATCATACTGCACTAAAAATTTGAGTTCACGTGACCAAAACAAACACACAAATTGAAGAAAATCTTTGACATTACAGTCTTACGACTTCTCAGAGTCTTTTTCTTGGGATAGTTGATTACATATGGTTGATTACATAGCGGAAAAACTGTAAAAGAAGTGGCAGAACTGTAAACCTCAGCTTTGGAAATAGTGCCTGAATGTCACTCTATCATATGCATTTTAGGGTCTAGCTTATTTTGCAAAATTCAAGCCTGTTCTAAACTTACATTTCTGAACAGTAGAGATTATCCAGTCAGGCCTATTACTGAACATTCTTCACACATCTCTTTGAAGGCAATGGATCCTGAACAAATGCTTTGATGTTTGGCTATATCAGAAAGAACAGTAGCCAAGTTTAATAAGCTAACTGTTTCAAACAGGAGAAACACTGTTCAGTAGCTGGTGATTCTCAAAGGTCTCTCAGATTGCCCTAATTCAGGCAGGCTTAAATAGGGTACTACCTTAAACTGCCAGGATGAAAAGGAGATCTCTTGGCTCACTGCTCTTCCTCAAAGATATTTAATTCAAATTGATGTTGGACACAAACACATGGCCAACACATACTGACCATTGTAGGCTATAAAGATATCATTCCATGTAGAGCTGACAATTTCTCCATGCTATTCTTCCTGTACCTTTATCTATTCTAGTAGCTAAGCTCTTTCCAGATACCTGCAAACTCTGAGGAAAAAGCTAAATCATCTCTTGTTAAAGTATAATTGTTTTTGAGGATTAAGAGTTGGGTCTATCAAAATTCAAAACCTTTACAATTTTTCCTTTGCCCAGCAGTCATGCCTGTAACAGTGGCAGCTCAAAGCTTAGCATGCCCTAAGGAGTCTCAGTATTTCAGCAGTCAATATATCACACAGTCCTCATTATCTAACCAGCTTTAAAGGTGACACAGAAATACTAATTTCTACTCACACAGAACTTAGGGAAATACTGAGCTTATGGACAGGATAAAAGATTTTGCAGTAGATGACTTTCCATCTCAATAGGCAGAATCAATAACTAAATCCTGGAAGATCCAGATTTTGTCTTAACATGTACTCTCTCTAACTTTTCTGCACTCAGTGGAATTTCTGCAGACTTGTGAGTTCAAGATAACATCGTCATAAAAAGTAGAATTTGCAGTCTATTCTTTATTTCCTCACTGACACATTTTCTCTACCATTGCCATAAGAGTCTCTATATATGGATTGTTACTACCATGTCAGTAGCTGCTTTCCATACTCTTGACAAGAACCACTAAAACTTGAATGAGGGAAAGACTGCTCAGTAACAACCTGGTGGACACTTCACAGCTCTTTAACACATCTCATTTCTCACACTTTCTCTCTAATTTGAAATCTAGCCAGACCTCTAAATAGACACAGCTGACAACCAGCATGAAGTGCTAGATTTTTATTTAATCTATGAGAAAAATGCAACCAAGCAAGAACACAGACAAACAAAACACATCTGTTGTTTTATATGGCCTCCATAAATTATGTTCTAGGAGTATTGTTCTATAATTCTACACCTTGATAAGCCAAATCTTCCCCTTCAGCAGAATACTTAACCACTGTATTTATACTTAACAGGGCTTCACACACAGCACTTTGGTGAACGGAGCCTTTCCCATACATTCCTTAACAAGTATTGGTTAGCCAACATGGCATTTTTCCACACAAGCCTAGAAGAAGTTATTATCAACTCTTAGATTCATAATAATCTGCCTTCTTTCCTTTTTTCAGCTACTTCAGATATTTGTACTATTTTAACTTCAGTGGGCAGAGACAAAGTCCTTACTCCCACTGTCCTTTTACATGATTTTCTTTTCAGTCATAAGGTCTCACTTGCTAACCAGCACAGAATCTGCCCCTTGTGTTCTGGGAGGGTCTTTCTCCAACAAGTCTCTTGACTCAGCAGTTTTGAAAGTACTCCCAAATGTTGTCACATCGAAGGCCAGTTGCAGTATTTCTGTGACACATATTTGGCAAGTCAGATGTGTGTCCACACACATCAGGACAATTTACACCTTGCAGGCAAACAGGTCTGAATTAACCCAAATTAATGTCCAGGCCCCAAGTGGTTTAAAAGGTTGGACAGAGGCAGCAGGGCACCTGTGGCCTTATGTTCTGCTGCCTTTATGCTTCATTACATGTCTAATAGCCAACTACCTTCATAATGGTCTGCGTTCTGGCACTGAATGAACGTGGTTGTCAGAGTGGATATATACCAAGACGGAGGTTAGGAACATCTATCCATAAGTGTTTAATGCTTACGTTGATCTTTGTAAAACCAACAACAACATTTTTATTACAGGATTCATTTACATGTGGTCTTAATTTGGGGTTGGGAATTCTAGAACACTGACAGTTCTGATTTGGTCAGACAAGTCTGCTTGGATCATTTGCTACTCTGTTATCTAACCAGGTCCTGGCCAAGTAGGTACCAGCTACAAGGCAGCTTGAATCTCCTGTTGCTTTCCTGTTATTGCTTCACAATTACAACATACAAATGCCTGAGGTAGTGCTCTGGTAGGAATGGTAGTTGTCAACAAGTTTTGAACCATGACTAAAGCTACATTCTCACAACCCTTTTTTCACAGCTAATATGGTAATGGCTTCTCATCAAATTAGTAGCAACAGACCAGTAAAATACATGTTACAAAACTTGTGTTTTGTACTTATGTCTCTGTCACCAAAAGAACTTTCACCTTCCAGTAGCCTGCCAGGAGACTGGGGCAATTTACAATCCCCTTGAAAGCTGACCCACTGAACATCACCTGTATTTAAATTCCTTACAGAGCCATCTTCATCTTCTACATACCAGCTTGTACATTTCACTGTCCTCAAGAAATTTAGCATCCATGATCAAGAAAAAAAAAAAAGCTAGCTAAATTCTCTTCTCTTCTAGTATACAAACCAGCTTGTCTCAAAAACCATCTACCAAAACACCCTAACTTTTCTACACAATGGATTATGACTTTTACTAGTCACATGATTTTGCAACTGCTTTGCTTGAGACTTTTGGCACTTCTCACACAAAAAGTATCATCCAACATTTCTCAAATAAACAGGAACAGATTTTTCAGTGCTTATCATTTTCCCCAAAATATAATTTGCTTTTTTTTTTAAATGAAAGGTACTTTTAAACCATTTCTAGTTAAAAATAATTGTGAATTTTTAAAATAGAATATTAAATGGGGGAAAAAAAAAAAGATTATTTTAATTATCTCCTTTATACTAAACATACAATCCCTCCTGCCCTCCCCAAAAAAATCACAATGAATTTAATAACACTTAAAAAGCACTCAGCCTGATTCTTTGTAACTTGTTAGGGAGAGATCTCTCTCAGTCCCTTCAAAACTAAAAGAGAAAGTAATATTTCTTCTTAATATTTCCCCCTGACACAAATCCACCAAATTTAATATCTGAAATGATGGCCCCTCTGACACAGACAGACATTATTCCTCTATGCATTGGTTCCATTGCTCTTTCTATATCACGAGTTAATACAGTGTTGACAAATACGGTGAAAACAGGTAAATTTCAAGATAAGGGCCAGGATGATGAATGGTAGCCCCCAAAAAGTCAGTATCATTCCCCAAGTCAAAGATTTGGTGCTGAATCCTGAACACAGAAACAATCTCAAAGCTTTTCACTCACTACAGAGGATATAAGCAAAAATAACTCAAAAGAGAAAGAAAAAAAGGAAATGTAAGAGGAAAATTGGGTATTTAACATACGATACAAAGAATATTCTTAGCATTAAAAATGCATAGAGAAACATCAATATGAGTTCATTATCTTTCCCTCAGAAAAGTACAAATGTCTTATTTGTACTTTGTTTGTAGTCTGATTTTTACAAACAGCAGGATGTTTTTATTGCAACATCAGCTTTGTTTGATCAAATACATTTTTGAATCACTCTTATTTGGAACCTGAAAGGAGCTTCACTTGCTGTCTATTCAACAACTACTCTAGATGAAATCCTCTTTTTTTTTTTTTTTACTCCCCAAAAGCATTGTTATTTTGTGCTTATTCCTGTGCAGTCACTCAACAAAGAAAATTTTCCAAGAAAGAACTGATTGGGAACCACCAACCACCACCTCCTGTCCCCATCAAAAAAAAAGAGAAAAGCTAGTGTTTGTTAAGTATAATTACATTCAGAGAGCTCAATATAAAAGCTCATGGATCAAAACACATCAGTTCAATTATCCAAGTTTCAAGTTCGATTACAAATATCTGTGTGAAGATAATTACAGTGCAGCTGTCGGTTCTAAAAAGGTCTGCAGTACACAATGAATTGTCCTCTTATGGCTTATGGAATGAAGAGAAACAGTATTAGCCACGTTTTGTAATATATATATTAGAGCAGGAAAAGTTATCTCTCGCTACACCAAAAAGATTGGAAAGGGGTTTTTTTCTATGATAGAAAAAGTGGTAGTTTACTAACATACAGTAAGACTAATTTTGCCATCCCAACAATTACGCTTTCATAATGGGTATATCCCTTCAAGAAGTATGGCTAGATCTGAATTTCTAATTATAACGACTACGAAACAAGTCATACAGACTCTAGGAGGATATCAAAGCAGCATTAAGTTCTGAAGATACTGTTAAGATCCAGAAAAAAAAATCAATACGATGGAATTTGAACGCTCTTGCGGTGATCCGTCATTGTGCAAAACCCAAGGGAAATTTTATCCAGTAACGAAATCCGTATCTTACTTACAATTTTCAAACATTTTAATGAAAAAAACATTTAGTCCACTTGTAAAACTGTGCCCCACCTACATGTCTCTTACAAACTTGGTTTAACACTGTGTATTCCTTTAGACGCTCTCTGGACGTGAAGTCCAATGTTTTAAGCAAAAAGACTTTGAATCAAATGAAATGGATGTGGGTGGGCAAGACACCTCCTTTTCCAGGGTTTCACTTTTCCAACATGAAAAACAAGAATAAGACTGATTGCTTTTTGTAAGGCACCTCAAGATCTACAGATACAAATCTGACTTAAGAAATCTCACCTCACGGTTAAATCCAGCTATAAATCCAGGACACACTAAAATTACATCTTTGAAGAAGGAGAAAAGGTCCACACGAAGCTTTTCTCACTACAACACTGGACCTTTGTTTAGAAAAGCTGACCAGTTCTGAAAGCATTTTCATCAGCTCACTAAATGGCACTGGTACAGATCAGCCCTCTTCCTCAGACTGTCCATTCTGTCCCTGATTCAGCAATGTGCTTTACATACTTTTAACTCAAAGCATGTGTTCCATTCATTTTAATTTAAACTATTCACAAGTTTAATGTTCACCATCGTTAAGTCCTTTGCTGGATCAGGAACAGAGCTGATTGACAAACCACAGTATCAGGCCCGCTACATCAACTGCCAGTCTCTCAGGGGCTAGTAGAACAAGAAATTCTATGTCACATGAAGAGACTGAAATTCCTCTTCTGTCTCCAAGATTATCTATGAGCTGCTATCATTAGTCATTCTCACACAACTCTTAAGTTGTATCTGGATTCAATGGAAGACAAGTAACAAGATGGATTATAGAAACAGCTTGCAAAAGAAGTGTGTAACTGAGAAATCCTGCAATGGTACGTACTATTTGTTCCTATGTTTGGTCACAGGTAAAGAGCTGAAAATTATCAACCTATTTGGTCCCTTGGTTAAAAGAAATTCTTTTGGCACAGGTTCAAGTCTGAATGTATCAGCCTCCAGACCTCATAGTAGCATAATTTTCAATCCTTGAACAGATTCAGTTTCAGTTAAGCTGCAGTCTGCTCTTGTGGCAGAGAGAGGTAGAGTTTGGCTGCAACATATTCTCTAAGTACAGTCAAATTAAGCCCTTTGGTGTACCACATAATGACAAATAATAATTGCATTCATACTTAAAAGCGTATTTTTGTTATGCTCAGCACATGGAACTCCCACTGACATTAATGGGAGTTCCATGTCTGAATGTCAAGGACACTCATATGTGTGGGTTTGGGGTTTGTGCCTTTTTTCTTATTCTTCGAGAGTCATGATAATCTTGTAAGGAAGACTTAGCCTTGGGTCTTGAAAGATCTGGGTTCAATCTGCTGCTAGGTTCTGTGAGACTCCAGGCAAATTATTTCATTTTTCTTGTTCCTGTTTCCCATACATTAACAAATACAATACTACTTCCTCACCCCAACCCTCCTTCTCTTTGTCCTCTCTCTATATATCTCATCTTCCCATTTGAAACTCTGGACTTGGCCTGTAAATTTGTCTCTGCTTATCCTCTGGCATGAGTGGCACAGATTTCATTTGACTATTCAAAGTACTGTCAGAATACAGACAATCAAAAAAGCCTAGTAATGATGTTCATATACATGTTAAAAACCCTGAACAATCATCACATTTGGCAATTTGTTCATAAATGTCAAAAGAGATTTGGTTCAATCTTCTATGAAATAATTCTGTCCTCATTTGTTGTCTAAAGTCACTACATTTTCAGTATTTACCTTCTTCCTTTCAATCAGTTCTCAGTAACTTCCATAGACATCAGTTTAAGAGACAAGAGAGACAAAATCTGTCAATTTTCAGCTGATTATCTGAAGGCATGGGAGCCAGTAAACACAATTCACAAAAAAATCAATGACAGTATGTTGCAGTAAATCTCAGCAAAAATAATTCTTCTAGAAGATACATTATTCAACTGGGTAGAAACAGTTCTGCTAAAGGACTGTATTCTAATCTATACATCCTCTTATTTGGCTTCTTATTTGCACAGGAAATGCTACTTGAAGACATCCTGATAATAAATATTTACACATGGGTATACTTTGACAGCCATTCACTATGGTCTTCCAGCATTTATCATCAATGTTCCTTATACTTGGAGAGAGAAGGCAGAGACTAGTCTAATAAGCATGAAAAAAACAGAACAGTATAGTTAGTCCTACTGGAAAGAATGTCAGAAAGCAATCTTGCTATTTGATTAGCTTAACTCTGAAAAGCAGGACAGAAGCCAGAACAATATACATTTGCAGGGGTTTATTTTGACAATGTGTTTAGTTGTTCAGTTGTTTCAGACATTTTTCCTCTTAAAATGCCAGTACTATTTTTTAAAGGCTAATCCCAGATATTAAACAACAACCAGCTTAAAAAGTGGTACAGTACATCTGAAAACAGTAAACTACTGGTGGGATTGTTTCTAGGAGGGAAGGGTCCATGGAAACTACTGTTTAAGTTGGCAGGACACCTCTATTTCATCGAAGAAAAAATGTTCCTGTTACAAAACACTTCTCTTGTTAGCAAATGCTGCACACAAAGGGGCAGCTGTACTTTGCTTACCTCTCGTGTGACTCTTCCGTTGTTATCAAAGTCATACAGTGTGAAGGTCCATTCTTGCCTGTTATCTTCCTCTACAGACACATCACATTGCAATTCCTAAGAAACATGCAAAGAGCAGCTCATTACCTAAAGCAAAAGGCCTGTTTGCAGAGGAGACTCTCCATAGGAGGAGGCCGTTTTTGCTTTCTTCTTTCCTCCCTCCCTTGCGGGAGGAAGCTTTTAGGATATGTCCCAAAGAGGCTTCTATCCAACACAATGAAGGAGTGTCATCACAATCACATGATAATCCTAACTTCCCTGGGCTAGAACTTAGCGAATCTTCTAGAAGCTTTCTACTTCATTGTAGAAAACACACAAAAGGTATGAGAAAACCACTCCCTAAAGCTCTTGAAATATAAGATTTCCCACTAAAGAGTAAGAAAGAAAACTCTACTTAACTCAGGAAGAGAGAGATAACAGAAACAGACTGACAGAATGAGGCGGTACACCACAGTGCCAGAAGCAGTCATCAATATAAAGTGGACATATGGCACAAACTCCCACTGATGAGGCCCGTCCTTGACACAGATATTCAATACCCAAGGTTGTCAGAGTTAGTGCAGTACAGCATCATGCCACTGAAGCTCCTGAAACGGTGCCTGCCTGGGAAGCGGCAGGTAAGAACAACTTGGGAGTAGTGCCTGCTCTTTATTTTAATTGTGTTTCTGTTAGTGAGAGAGCAATCTGTGGAAAGCCTGAAATAATCAATTTGTTAAAAGGAAAAAAAAAACCACCCAAACCAAGACTTCAGTCAAGAACAAAGGATGCACTTTGACTGACTCCAGTCACCTGGGTGCAAATTGTTTGCTTTCTCTCAAGACCTGTGCAATCAAAATTATCCAGAGCCACAATAAGGCAAAACAGAAAAGTTACAGTGCAATTAAAATGAAAGCCACTGTATGCAAGTAAAATAAACAGCTCCAAATAGCTTCAGCATGATAGGGCTCAAAATACCTGGTTGATCTTCTGACTTGAAACCAATTCCCTACAGCAGTTACCGGTACCCCCTGTCCCCTGCTGAGTTCAAAGGCAATCTTCTCTCCGTTGTAACAAGCCCGGTTGAAAGCTGCCAAGTGCCCCACACTCTACTGTGGAAACACAGTTTCATATTACATAAACATTCCCGGCATCTTTAAAAGCCAAATCACATCCACCTCAGATTTAGACCTCTAGTCTCAACAGTTGTGGTTCTGATTCTTTTATACCTTTGAAACATTTACCAAGCTCTTAGCTTCTAGCTTACATAGCTGGAAAACTTTCATTTGTAGAACAAGGGAAAAAATATCAATACTTGGTTTCTTGCCACATATTAATACTTCCCTGTCCCACATCGTCTAACATAACATCTTTATGTGAGGATGTGCTCTGCTTAGCTAAGAGCCATGGCAACCTTCCCTGCATTAGTCATGCTGCCTAGTACCAAGTGCTAACCTTTATGGCATGCCAAAAACTACTTGGGAACAAACACAGACTTTGCTGGTACAGTGGAGTTCCAGCTACTCTGGCATCAGCCATGTTGACAGGTGTCCTCCAACATCCAAATATCAAGGCACTGTTAATTGCAATTTATCATGCCTTTCCTGTCTACAAATGTCTGCTGCTCAAAGTAGAATACAAAATGTGCCTAGAAAAGGAGTTCTCACTGTGCAAAAAAAAAAGGCAAGAATACTCACCTCCCCAGGAGGCACACAAGCACCTAACAGCACCTGAACTGCCTATAGGAAAGCCACTTCCTTTTCATCAGCTTTAAAACAGTAAAAAAACCCCTAAATCACATCAGACTACTAAACCTGCTCTAGAGAAGGAAATGAACACTCCAGCCACACTGCAAGGTGGCTGCACGGTCTTTTAAATAACAATTGAGAAAGCAAAGCTCATTACTGTGACAGGCTGACAGCACTAAAAGGCAGAAGTTTGCCAGTCTGCTGAAGTGCACAGAGAGATGAAAATTCATGCTGTTTCTTGCCGGTACTGGAGTATCTTCCTCCTCACCAAGACAGACAACTCTCTAGCTGGATGACAGTATGTTTCAATACTCATATTTATTAAATCACTCCCTATAAAAACAAAACCTGCCAACTACACACAATGTCTGGCAGTTTTATGATGTTCATAAGTCTACAAGGAAACAGATCATCAGACTCATTGCCCTCCAGGATCCTTTTCCTCCTGCCATGTGATCAGATGGATTTCCTGTGTAGCAGGTCGGGGTTATTTCACTTTGGAGGCCCAGGCACACAAGAGTGATGGTTAAGGAAGCTTTGACAAACATATTTTACACTAGGCAGATTTAATCAAGTGCAATAGTCCATGAAAGTTAATCTAAAAATTGGCTAACGCGGTATAGCTGGCATAATAAATTACTAAGGATAACAGATAAAGTGTTAAACTGAATGCCTCTTCCTACAATACATTTCAGATTCTATGGAGGAATGATCCACATTTGATCTTCTCCAAACCTGGAAATAAATCTCACTAATCACCTCATAAGTAGCATCAATAGTAAGACACTGACTTGTGCCAGTTTTGCTTCTTCCTGTATCCGTTAAAGTCACTGGGAGTTATGCTTCAGAGGACACTATTTGGTCCACAGGTTATTTTTCTACCATAATTATGTCAGTATGGTGAAACTTAAAGATATAGAAGACTTACTTCAAATTTCAGCTGCTTCTTGGAACCTGTGCGTGTGTCACTTTCTTTTTCTGCTTTCTTTTCATCTCCACTGCAAACTCCATCTGTCTTCTCTGGAGGCAAAGCCACTGTGAGAAATATATTTAAGAAAAAAATGCTTATAAGGAAATGTCAAAGCAGTCTTATATTTGCAAATCTGTCTTTACATTTAGGGTGAGATTGATTTCAGTAAACTTGTATGAGAGGATCATTATACTTGATTTGCGTTTGTGTTCACTACACATTTGGCATAATTTCAGTAGACAATCTACCAACGGCTATTGGTACACAGTCTCTCCTACAAATATCACTGGAGTCACAGGAAGTTCAAGCATAATATTGTGAGAATATAAATCAGCAGAACTGTTACTGTAAATAAGTTGAATAATTTGCAAAATATTGAAAGCTTGTGACATATTGCAAAACCACATTGCATGCACCAGCAGTGAATGAAGTAATGATGCTGAAACAAAGTCTCATTCTCTTCCAATTTCCCTCTTCGAATACTCACAAGCCTCACTACCTTCAAAAAATGTAACAGTACCTGCCAAAAAGGGTTAAGCTGCAATTTCTCAAGTATGTATGAAGAAGCATACTTCACCTAAATTTCAAGTTAAAACATGATGTATTTGCATAATTCAATAACATTCATAAAGAGCATTGATATGAGCATCTATCAGACATATATCACAACGTGTCATAACATTTATCAGATATGTTACAGAAAGCTATATATACTCCTCATGTGGACTCAAATGCCCAGAAACTTAATAGCTGTGCCTTTGGTTCCTGCTGAGGAACTCAGCCTTGCACATGATGAAACCCTATATCTGAAGAAAATTAATTCTATAGTCATTAGCATTATGAAAATATACACAGATTTTTTTAACCCTGCCCTCCAGCTTTTTTGATATGATTTTATTAACACATCCACATACCTCTGCCAACAATGTTATGTGCATACTTTTTTAGACATGGTAGTAATCCTGCTTATTCCCCACAAAGTAGAAGATATTGTAAGAATGTGGGCCTTAAAGTCAGCATTTTTTCTCTTGCACTGCAGCAATTGCTTTTACCCGAAGCCTTTATCCTAAAGCTATGCAGGAATCATTTCTTGGGGATGCCTTTGTAAGTAATATCTCATGCAAGTGCCAGTTCAGTAAAGTCAGATTCCTTACAAAAAAGAAGACGTGATCCCCTCTAGCTCAGGATGATCCATTTCAAACTGGGTTACTGTGTGGCTTTCCTAATGTCAGGCACTAATGAGTTGTCTCCCAGGAAAGCACGTCTCTAACGCACTAGAAATCAAGATACTATATTAGCCATTTTCTTTCACGTTTAAAATAGAACAACTAGTTTATAAAAAACAAACAAAAAACACCAACCGTTACCAGAGCTGTATACACTGACAAATTCTAAAAGCTAATATTTTTGCCACTTCACTCACATTACCACACTGCAATATGTATCATACTTTCTAGTCTCATTTCTTTGTTTAAATGTAACACTATTGTATTTTTTTGTTGTTTGTTTGCTTTCAAAACTGCAGTATACCATAAAATAGTCTGGATGTGCAGCAAAGAAAGGGGGAATGAGTTAGAAATCATAAGCTTTGGAATTTCCTGACTTTGATACTTACTTGCAGTTCTGACATTATACTTTCCAACACACACAGATAATTTGCATTGTACAAGTGCAAGCAGACATAGTATTTATTATGCACATCCTGACACAATGTTACACTTTGTTTTCTACTCAAAGCCACATTAAGATCCCCTACACCAAACGCAAGGTAAGCAGGAAGGTCAATTGAAAGAACAGAAAGCGCACTTGACAGGCGTTTTTTTCCCTCGTCCTTTTAACCTAGTGTTAATGGATGAGCAGAGATTGTTTCTTAGGAAGTTTTTTTACCGTAATGAAGCCACATATTTAATATTACTTACAATACAGAACTTTGAAGTATATCAGAAGGGCTATTTCCTTTATACTCACTTTGTCCATAAATACAAATACATACTCTTGGAAGTTCAAAGCTAAGGCCACAAAAAAGACTCTCATAAAACAAGACATTTGGTTGTCTACCTTAGTCCAGTCTTGTTTTTCCCTTCTAAAACGAGTAAGAAATTAAAAGATAACATAGGCCTTCATAACAAGGACAGTTATATTAGTTCTTTGTTACTGTTAAAACATGCACCTGGATTTTTAGTGAGTACCAGTGATTAGTTTCTCACATGAACAGTTCTAAGTTGACAGAGACATTTGTAAGAGGGACTTTTTCAATCCCTCACAATCTCACTCTAGGGAATGTGAAACAAATAAAGGTGGGCTGGTAAGATCTCTAGCTTCATTGGAACAGTGGACAACTGACTGAAAGAATAAAAAATCCACCCCTGTTATCACATATACTTTCAAATATATAAAGGTACCTAATGGCCAAAAGACTTCTACAGTGGTCTTCTACCTGTTAAGACACAGCTTCCCACACGACACTGGCATGGCAAATATCATTAGGCTGAGAACCCTGAGGAGCAGATCTTGCACAAGGTGGCTATTTCCTGCCCCAATGTTCTTTGTTGTTTTTCTTTCTGTTAAAACAATGTGCCTTACAGGGCATTCTCTCCCTTCCACCACTGTGCCCTTGCACTGTGCTGAAAGATGCCAGCATGTGCAAAGAGAGCACCAGAGTTCCCCAAATCCCAGGGTGCTTCAGAAAGGAATGGCACAGCTTACCTTCTGGTTTCAGAAACACCCCTTCTGCTGGCACATTTAATAACCCTTCTGGATGTACAGTTTGTGTTCAGATAGGAAGCTTTCACTTTAATGTATTATTTATATAACAGAGAAAAAAATGTGCTCTGACATATTAGTCTTCTGAAAAAAACAAGAGTTCAACTACTGGGGAAGGAGGGGGATACATCTTGCAGTACACTTCTTGAGAGAGTTTAAATACTGTATGCCAGAAATTATCTCTTTGAGCTTTGCTGACCTTTGATCTGAAGACTCATTGGCCTTGCTGCTTTGGGGAATTATCCTTTGAAATCAGTTACTCATTTTGGAGCTCAGATGAAATGGGCAAATCTGGTGATCTCATCCTGATGTCAAGTTTCATTCAGCAAAGAAAAATTACATCTAAATGAGGAAACTTTAAAGGGGAATATGGAGGTATTAAAATAATATTTATTAGTGATCAAATAATGTGTCTGTGCACATATCCTCACATACTTTATCCAAACCCAATGAACATTTCAAAATATATACTGGAGTACAACTGTTTTGTCTGAGAAGAGAAGGGTAAGTGTTTGGTATCTTGTTTCTATACTTAGTTTTGACTATTGACATGTGCTCAGTTTCATGAAGGATACAAACACATGCTGAACCTACTTATAAATAAAATGAGAATGTCTGCTTGGGACAGTTAAAACTGGCAGCCTGTAAACAGAGATCCACCGCGGAGCTGCATGCCAAGGTTCAGATATATTCACAATGTGAACTTCCTTTCAGCTCTGCCAATGATACTAAACTAGACCAGACAAGATAGCTATCTGAAAGGAGCGTGGAGAATTAATAGACTTGTATTTCCAAAGTCTAGGCCATCAGAAATAGGTCGACATGCAATATATCATCCCTGCAAAAATACTTACTTACCTCCCCACTCAGACAACAACTCCTGACAAAGAAAACGTGCTATATAGATGAGTACACAGAGAAAACTGCTCTTGTTGTGGGAATCCAGAACTGGAGAGGGGGAAAAAAACCCAGTACATTTACTGCTTTTCATGAGTCCTCATGGGAATAACCATATGCTCTCAAAAACAATGTTCCTAACAGAATGTTTCATGAACTGAAATACTGCATATGTTTTCTTTATGATGTTCTCTTTTCTTGCTCATTATTAACGGTCTTGTATTCACTTCTATAACCTTAAGACACTATAAAAATGTGTCTGGACAATATTTGAAATTGGAAAGACAATAAAGGAAAAATATTAGCCTGGAAAAATTGTGAAATACCATTCTTTCATGAAAAATAAACTGACTGGCTTAAGCGTACTAGCAGATGTTTCTCTCTAAGACTGTTAATTACTACCACCCAATTGCTTGTAATTGAGGTGGGGGAAGCAGAGAGGGAGAGAATGAACACCAGTTTAAAGGTATTAAGACTCATCCCTGAAGACCTCTGTTTTTCCAAAGGTTTATTCATTCCTAAGAAAAGAAAGGGGTAGTAATTACAACTGCTCCTTAGGAATCACCTAGAAATTTTGCCCAGAAATATTTTGCCCAGAAATAAGGCAAAAATGATCTCTTGGCTGAGTGTATTGAATGAGCATAGAATACGTAGGTTCACACAGTCAAAGCATTCTTCCATTTCCCTTATCCTGCATTGGAGAATAAGGGGTAAAAAAACAGAGAGACAAAATACAGCTGCAGTCAGATGGAAAAGTGACTGTTTAAACTTTCACCATCACTCAGGTGGCTTATAATTTCAGTTTTCTTGAAGCCTCGTTCAAGTAAAGCACCATGCTCTTTAACAGATGATTTTCCTTCTCAAAGAGAGGGCAGTTTCACTCTGTTTTTCAATTGCATTTAGTGTTTTAGTCAGATGGATTAAGAAGATCTTGTGGCCAGAAATAAAAAAGGATGCAATTCTGACGCATGTTGAGGTCTAAGTTACAGCTACCAAGACCAAAGCTGCACAGCAGCTAGGAGAACTGAGGCTAAAGATGAACTATTTCAGAGACTCTTTGGGATGACAGTCATTCCAAAAGGTATGTGGTGGATCACAGGGCCTTAACTATGAAAGCAGAACTGTGGGAGAAGCTATGTAATTCCACAGTGCTAAATTATAAGTGGATGTTACCAGTGACTATTATCTTAATATCAAGGACAGAACTGTGTAACTGTTGAAAGAAACTAAAGGTAAAACTGGAGAACTGACAAAAATGCCACCTATGAAACTGAGCACCTGGCATACAGGAAACCAAATCCTTTGAAGTGAAATATTATAAGCCTTCCCCTCAAGTTGGATAGGCTGGATTCCACAGCAATTCTTTAAAACTACTACCAGAAACAAAGGGACAGAATTATCTGTATGTGGGGAAAAACAACAAACCACGCGCTAGAATCTGAGACTTGGGGGGGAGTAGGATAAAAAGAAAAATTAAAAACGTATAGGCATATCAAGACAAGGAGATGAAGTCATAAGCACTTCTGCAGAAGCTCAAATTGAACTTCAGTAGCAATATTGGACTGGTAGAACTGAGCATCAAAGAGCTGGTCCAACCATGCTCAGTAGTAAAAATTCCTATTGACATCGATAGGGTAAGGGTTTCATTTCCAATTTACAGATCTAGCAGATGCATCAGAACTTCAAGTGAGAGACTCTGAGTACCAAAGGGATAGAAAGAGAATTAATTGTGGTGTTGTTCCTGAAGTCTCCGATGTCTAAATTATCTGTTTCTGACAACATTTTTTCATTAAAAATCAGGTTTGACAACCATAACTGACATTCTTTGCTGACTGCATGACGACAAGCAGAGCAACAACAACTATGTTTGAAAGCCTAAATTGAAAAGTTCTTTAATTAACAATTACACTCACATTCAGATTTCACTTTTAAGTTCTTCTGGAGGTGATAGATTACACAATATCACCGCCATTAAGCACACATTTAGGTTTTATTCCAGAGTTGATTGAAACACATCCCCAACGGAGATAACTTTGCATGAGCAAAGGTCCTCTTCCCCAGTGCAAATGAACGTAGGCAGAATAAGACCAGGAAGGGAGTAACATTCCTGTTCCACAGCCACCAGAACAACTACATAGAAAAACAGGCTTGTCCTGGGTCAGTGCCAAAAGCATGTATTCAACTTTCTCTGGCTGAAAGCTGAAGCTGATGAATTAGACACACCCTTCAAAACAACAAAGATCAAGCTGCCTCCTCCAAAATTTACTGTAGGGAAATTAATTGTCCATTTTAAGTCCAGTGAGACAAGTCAAAACCAATTTAGAAAGATCTGTACTAGCAATACTTTGTAGTAGTCTGGGATGGGTGTTTCAACCTGAAAATAAAAAAGAAGTAATTTTCATCTCTTTCACTGTTTGCTGTTGACAGCTGTTGACAGTTACAATACAAAGGAATTGCACACCACAGTGGAAAACAAAAAAAAGATTCAAGATCCACACAAGTCCTACTGCCAGTACCTGACCAGGGGGACACAGTTAGGCATAGTACAGAGGGATAATGACTCAGACCATGCGATGGCTTGCCAACAAACCCCAACAAAAATAAGACAATCAAAGTATGTTTTAATCATTCAGGCATTAGATAACAATTCTAACTGACATGTCACCACTAGGACATTCAGTTAAACTGAAATGTGCTCAAATGTTCAGACTTTTTCCCTCCTAAATAAAAAGCAGTCAAAGTCACAGGTCTATGCAAAATCACCTCCCTTAAAGCTTCAATTCCTTTTGCCAATGCCAGTAATTTGACACTTAGTGACACAAGTAGAAGCACTTCCAAGCCTTGATACAGAATCACAGGTTTCTTCCTAGGTCTGGCATCTCTTTTTTTTTGGCTGCTGGGGGGAAATTTTTTTTTACTATCTCCTTACCAAAAAAAGATCTGTACTGAAGATGAAGATACAAAGGATAACACAGTCTCTATCTGCTAGCTTGGGTGTAACTCATACATGCTTAAACACTAAACCCAGATTTCTCACACTCTCTGGAGTGAGTTTGCTGAAGGGAGGGATTTTATTGAATTTTGCCAGATTATGATTCCCTTTTCCAATTAGTTCCCCAACTGGCTGTATTTCATCAACAGCAACTGCCAGACTAAATGCCTTACTTGACCATCTTCACCCAATACACTTTGATGTTCAGTTCTCAAGCTTCAAAATACCTTTTGGATGAAGATCAGACAGCACTAAACAGAATTACTAATTAATTAAGCAAAGTTAAAATTTAAACACTGTTTGTTGTGTTAGCCAAAAGCCTGAACAGAACAGTCTTTTTTTCTCTCTTCCTCATCACAGATCAAAGAAGATCATTTTTCCCTCCTCTATCTTTAAAAAAAAAAGAAAAAGAGGAAAAAAGGGGACAGGGACAGGGTGGAGAATCTCCATTAGCTTTGGTCAAAATAGTTTAGGATGATACCTGTAGCAGCAAGATTTGTTTTGATCAGTGTATATATCAAAAGCCACATTAATAAAATGCAATCTGCTACAACTATCCGTATCATTTAACATGGGTAAGTACTTCTTAAGTGAAAATTGTCATCATCATATGGACCACTTACCACTTTCTAACAGTATTATATGTCCCTTGAGCTCTGAAAGGTGGGACTACAAAGTGTTGAATTCTGTTGCTGAACTGTGACAGATGGGGACATCAACTGATCATTTGTAACTTCAAGGGAAACAGACTTCACCTCTACAGATGGTCATACCCTGATTTTAGTTAGTAATTGGTAACATTTTTGCTTTTTTAAAATCCCTTTTCAGTGTAAGTTGCAGAAGTGTGTGTTCACATATGATTTTCTGTCTTAAATGTTCTTTGTCTCTTTGGATTACTTTCCCCTGAGATTCACAAGGGAAGAAGAACAAAAAAAATCCCAGCAACTACATAACCCTTTATTCAAACGAAGGCTGAAGAGGTAATGTTATTAATAATGTAGGCTTTGATATCAGCTTGCTCCCATCTAACTTAGATGTTCAATGGGAAAATTGTGTTTCCACCACCTTTGCTATGATAACAGGACCTCTAAAGGTGTCTGAACTGCAAGATTCATTTCATCAGAATGCTTCTCATGAGAAAGAATGTCACTCTGACCCTCACAAAGCTAGCCTTTTATAGAGAGCAATGTTGTGGACCTGTACTGTGACATTATTTTGGCTGGGATGAATCAGTTGAATATCTGACAACTCTCTCAAAGTTAACATTCAGTAGCAGGTTCAGTATTTTCATCTTGAGCTCCACATCTGGGCAGGCGGGTGGGTGCTCAGCTCAGTGCAGCTCCTGCAGCAGGCACAGAGACCAAGCTCCATCCCAACACTGACTTGCCAAGAATATCCTTCCACACCTGGATGACTCCACTCTCTTGTAAAGGCTCATTAAAATAACAAACAGAAAATAGCTTCATGCTTCCAAATCCTTAAGAGGGACTATAACTCCCTCCTAAATAAATCTTTTAGTTGGGGGCTGCCCTAGCTCCCCCCAGCCACTCCCCCAACAGTGCTGAGCCCCGTGCACAGCCCCAGGTGCAAGGCACAGCAAAGCTCTTCGCTCCTCCAGAGCCCTGTGAAAATTCCTTGGGTAGCAACTATTGCACTTCTGGATATTTTGTTTTACCACTACTATTCCTTCCCTCTCTTTTAACTACCATTGCAGTTTTAAATCTTTTTTGGTACCGAGTTGGGCCCTTTGTATGACATATTTTATTGGTGGAAGGACCTGAATTGCTGGATCAGATTTATAAAGCAAAAAAAAACACCAAAAACCAAAAAAAAACCCCTGATCACTGGTATTTTTATTTTTTTGGAAGGCTGGGGGTTGGGACTTTCCATCTACCAAGAGCAGCTGGACTCCAAGCTCTTTCAAGAGCAAAAATGTTGCTTCAGGTTCATTTCCACAACCCCACAGAGCTGCATTTATTATTTGCTTTTACTCACAACTAGTTGTGGTTACTGAAAAAAATCCACCAAAATCACCTCTTCCAAACAAATGACATTTTACCTTTTTCTCCACAGGAGAATAAGGTTGACTGCTACTTGTGCTTTGAGGTTTGGATATGATTGAGATGAAACATCTGTTAAGAAAAAAGGTGTGAGGGACTTTTTTTCTGCTAAAAATATCATGCTTTTTTTTTCCTACCAAACTTGAAACATGTGATGAAATTCAACTTTTAAAATATAACCCTGGAGCTACTTGAAACTATAAAAGTCTCCTCAGTATCTGAGGCAAGTCAGAATTTCCACTGTTCAAGCTGGGCTTTTATGAAGAGCAGACTTTAGAAAAAGCTGTAATCTGTCTAGGTAACAAAGGGCACTTGTTCTGCCTGGTGAGGTAAAACTTTGGGTTTCTGTAGCTACTGCAGCAGAAGTGGAGTTGAAGCACACAAAAGCACCCTGACTGATACACACTTTGAATTTGGAACAGCAACTGGCAAAAGCAATACGCTTTCCACGGAAATTGCCTCTATAGGTCTGCATGTAACATGCTTGTGTATTTGTAAGGTTCAACAGGATGACAGGTTGTTGTGTATAAACTATCCAGATTGAAGGTTCAGGCATCTATCTAGCTTTACATCTAGCTAGCTAGCTATATAAAATAATGGCTCCTAAATTCCATCCCAGAAATGCAGGAATTGCTTAATCCTGTCATCAACTGCATCCTCACGTGCCACACTCTGGGATATGAAATCCCTATGGGCAGGAGAGAAGGGCCTTACAGTAGTATGCACATGGGATCAACAAAATCCTGTTCCAGAAAGCTACCAAAAACCAGGCAAAGGGAGTACTCTGAAACCGGGATGTCTGCCTGCATCAAGGTCAAGTCAAATTCAAGAAAACTGGTAACTTTAGGAGTATTTGTGAGTTGCAGCAGGATATAATGCCTGTTTAATGTAGTATTCAATGTTTCTAAAAATGAATGTAATGTTTCATGTAAAGGCAAGGGATTTGAAACAAATATATTGTTTTCTGAAATGGCAAGAGCAAAAACTTCTTCAATTGCAAGAACACAAAACTAGAATAATTCCACGAACACCAGCATGAGAGTATTATCTGACCCCAAATCTTTGCCTGGAAATATGCTCTAGTTTCACAAGGGTAAAAAAAAAAGAAAGAAAGATTAAAAAAAAGAAAAGAGAGAGTCACAAGAGAGTCAGAGAAGAATGGCATTTTGACTCACTTTTCAAAAACATGTTTAATAAAACCTCCACGAACTGTGGTCAAAGCTACAAGAAAAATAACTGGTAATAATCGTTGCTGGGAAATTAAAAGTAGAAAAGGACCTTTGTTCTTCAAGTAGCATAAATGAAACCACTGGTATTCATCATGTTTCCAGAGAGATTGTTTTCAAACTCCTGACTTATTCCCATATTTCACTCTTTGTTCTTGGTGGTGGATGTCCTGGGGCAAAGTTCAAGTACATTTTTATACTGCTGCACATGTACAGTAATGCAGCTTTATCTCTGCACCATGCACATTATATCAGCCATCTCTCACAGATACGCCCAAGTCCATCAGTTTGCCAAGGTGTATCTGATGGCAGACTCTGCCTCCCAGAATAGTCACCACTGCAGAGGCAGGAGAGCAGGACATGCAGACAGACGTGGCTAGCTGTAACCCAGTTGGGTGGTGGTGGCAAGGGTCTGGCAGGCGTAGCCCCATGGTGGCTGTGATGGTAGAGCTGTGCACCAGCACGCACTCCAGCACACTCAGCGTGATTGGTACTCAGCCTATACAGGATGAACGGCTCACCCAGATCTGTCTGCATGTCACAGCTCCTTCCTCCTCTGAATCACAACACTGACAGCCCAAGGGAAACACCAATGACTAAGACTGATTTGGTGAGTCTAGGTTACCAAGGTACAGCCCTTACAAACCTCGTGCACAAAGCATGAACCTCATATCACTGGCACCCATTTCTCACCCCTATCTCAGTCCTGACATGTGGTAGCTTTCCTCAAGCTTCACTCACCAATGTGAGCAATCAGTTGGGCACTCTCAGTCTGCTGACTAAGTTCCACTCTGATTCTTCAGTCACTTTGGGATGTGGAAGGCAAATGCAAAAGCCCTCCTGCCTTTGATGACATCTCCCTAAGCTATGTCCTTTTGCTCTTTGTTTCCCCTGCTTCCCACATGCACTCTGATAGCCTGGCTCTCATGTGCTATAAGAGAAGTAGCTTGAGAGAATCATAGTCATGGGTTTTCAATAGCTATGTACACAGGTGACTTTTTGCCTCCAAGTAAACTAATTCATGACTACCCCAGAGCTCAGAGTAAATGGACATTCTTATTGTTAATTGATTCTCTTTTTAATGACCACTCAGAGCATTAGCTTTTCTGTGAAAGGAAAAGCTACCAGTCTTAGTTGGAAGGAAAGAGTATAGAAAATCGATATTGTTATAAACACCAAGCATGCATATAACTTTAAAGTTTTCCATGCATAAGGTGCTCACTGAGGATCAACTCTTTGCTTTATTGAGGTGCTTGTTCACTTCCCTTTTCATTACCTCAGTTTCCTACTGAAATATTTTTATACATTACACACAATTAAATGAATAATAACATTTGGCTTTCTTCAGTCACCATAAAGAATAGAGACCATTTGTAAGTTTGGAAGGTTTTCTTGTCTACTATACTTTGAAATCCTCTCTGTCATATTGTAAGGGACAGAGAAGGATACAGGAAATCCCAGGCTCTCAGCTTTGCTATTGTGTCCCTGAACCAAAGAGATCAATGTGAAACCATTACTCACAGCAGGTATGATCTTCCTAGTCTAATGCAGAGGATTAATAACTCAGAACAAAACTCTCAAACCATAGACAAAACACATCATCTATCAAAAATTGTTAGACAGCATCAATAGGAGCTAGTGGGTTGTCAGCTAAAGAGTGATACCCTACATGTGGGAACAAGCACAGCACAAGCAGCAGAGCCTATACCCTGCACACAGCAGCAGCTCAGTGAAAGGAGGAAAGCTCACCCTCCAAGGTGATATAACAGCCCACTTTTCACTGCCTTTCTGTGCTTCCCTTGCCAACATGGGTGGGAGCTGTTAGACACTGTAAAGGTCCATTTGGCAACACCTGGAGAACACTAACTCATTACATAGAAGCCACGGACAACCATTGGATGGCAACAGTCTTTCATCACTACTGACCTGGCTGCACTTGAAACAGCAGCTCTAGAAGTAAACGTTTCTGATCCAAATACCAACCCCCTTCAACTGGAACAGCTAATATTAAGAAACACTTGTACAATTTTATTTTTTTAATTTTTTTAAGTGTCTTATGCCATAAGATTTTCCTCCCACTCATGGCAAACAGCCTACCTGCTTCTTATAATTTCCTGGATCTGTGCATGACCACAGGAAAACTGCTGCTAATCCTACCAGTCTCAAGTTCTTTGGTGACTTTTATTCTAACTGCCAAACTAAGCAGTTTTCTCTTGGCAATCTTCACTGCTCCTTTTTTTTTTCCTCCTTCATGTTCTTTGGTACTCTTTCCAATTCACAGTAACAAGCTTATCAGCTTGCAGCCTAGGTAGAGGCTAGCTGTTTGCCCAATAATGCTGCCTGGTGCTGGTGGGTCACCCTAAAGCTGAAGATATTTCTCGGAGTCGTGTCATGTCATACTGAGTGGTAGGAAAGGGCACAGCAAAAATCTCTTGACAGCCAAAAAACCCATACAGCCAGTGAGCAAGGGATCTCTAGTCTGAGCTGATCACAAAACCTATACTCATGGAATAGCAAATCTAAGTGAGCAGGATTATCAACAATTTCCATACAACAGCCCCGAAGATTGACCACAAGATCACTTTTAAGGTAGAATTATTAGCACTCTGTCTGCAACATCAGTTATGAACAGGCATTTGGTTTATGAACATGACAGAAGAAGGACCTTCATTTTCTCTGAAGCACCAAACCTGCACCAGTAGTACAATGGTGCTGAGATAAAGAAACTTTGCCTGTGTGCAAGATGCAATACACATCTTCTCTATAAATCCACGGGAATTTCATGTACATAATCCATAGAAATGATTTAAGCTTTAAAATAATAAATAAATAACCATCATAACTGAACAGGGGAAGGACTGAGTGGATATACTAGTAACATTTTGAACAACTTTTAATACTATGATCAATTATTTTTCTGCTTTGATGAATACAACCTGCCTTAGCTGCAGGTTTAGAAATTCCATAATGTCTTGTAAATGTGTGAAAAGTGCTACAAGTAGCTCTTCTACTGATATAGATTTTTTTTTTTCCAGTGACAACATGTACTTTGAACTCTGCTGGAAGGCTCTCTAATATATATGGGCAAGAAGACCTGAATAATTTTGCCCTTTCTGGTACCAGATGAGGGAACATCTTACATCTAGGGATTTGGATACATCTTGTTAGAGAAAATGTATCAAAAAATGGGTTTGTTGATTCAGGTCAAGTTCTGTCACTACTTTCAGCATGACTTTGGATATCATGTTCAGATAAGGCACGAGGAAGGCTTGGATCTTCTCCAGTTTTCTGTTGAGAGAATAACAATAAAGATATCATCCTCGTCTGACAAATAAAACAGAGAATAGATTGCTATCAGTGTAAGAGGCAGCTCCTCTGACAGGTACAAGACTAGATTGATCTCCCAAAGATGCAAGATTTCTGCTTAGTAGAAACACTTCAGTCATACTTTCCAGGAGAACAGTGACATGAGAAATCACATTATCACATAACTAATTGGGGTGATAGGTTAGGTGTCTCCTAAGCGTAAGGACTTCACCTTGAACTCCACAAGGCAGCTGAAGTAGACCGATAGCTGTATCCTACCAGGCTCTAAAGAGCTTGTATTGAGACAAGTAGGAAATTGTCTCTTTTCCACAATCAGCTTGTGAGACATTTTCCTACTTCTCATTCAGATATTACAAGCAGTGACAATACAGGCTGCTCTGAAAAGCTTCTAAATGTTCAAGTGGTAAGGTGGAGGAACCCCAGTTCACTTCATAAAGACATGGAGTGCTCAAGATAAGAAAGCTCCCATGGTCTACAGGCTTTTCCTGTGAAAATTTCTCAGAAAGGTCCAGGGAAAGGATGAAAAAGTTTCTGGAAAACAAGAGCAGGACTCCTGAACAATTCATTAAAAAGCTTACTTATGCCTCTAAGAAAAATGAAAGAACTCAGATGACATTACTGAACACATTAATAGTAGAAATCTTTCTGAGCCAGTTGCATGTCTCCATGAAGGAAGAATGACATGCTGTTTGATGCTACACTCAGTTCCTGCCTGCCAGTTTAGCTTCCCCACTAAAATGAAATGAAAAATATCTCCCAATATCTGGGTGAGCTTTTGTAACTTCTTCCAGAGACATCCCTAGTCATTCAGTCTGGCAACTTACTATTCTTTCTAGGGACATGGGAGAGAAAATGCAAGCTCTTTTATCCTAGACCTGAAGGGTGATGAAGCACATTCTTCCTGTGCAGAAACTGATGGACAAGAAAGTTCAATAATGAGAAGTTCATACACAGCCACAGCAGATTGCACAAGTACTCTAAGTTCTCAAATGCAGCGTGAAAGCAGTGCTAAACTTGGAATGAAAGTTGTAAATGAATCCACTACAGAACCTATATCCATCCAGCATGCGCAACTGTGGAGTTATTAATGAAAAAGGAAGAAGGGAAATACAGTAACATAAGAAGAGACTGAGGTTTCCGCTGGTGTCTCTTATCTAAGGAAATCACTGACCACATAAGAGAAAATCCAAAAATTTCAATTTAGTGACTTGCTTACAGCAAAATCAAAGGCAGGTGCTACATATAATAGACAATACTGGTCAAACTGTTTCTTTCTGCACAGCACTCAGTAAACAGAGTCACCACTATTGAGTTCTAACCTCTTGTCATGCAGCAACATTGAGTCAACAATCCGCTCTCATGGCTTAATGCTTTTGATGTTTACTTTGTTCTTTCTATAGTTCAAAAGAAAGCACTAATGCACCAGTCCTCTTACCAAATACAATCTTAATCCCAGAATCCCGAGCCTTTCGCTGTTGGCCAGTTAAGTCTGTTAAGACGAAAGGATTTGATCAAGCTTTACATAACAACACAGAAGTTAAATCCAGCAAAGAGAGTTCTTTTTATCTGTACTGCTCAGACAGCTAAGAGGGGGGAAAAAAGAGATGGAGGGGAAAAAAAAAAGGTAATGAACTTGGCTATGTAAAACAAAATAAGGAATTCAATTATTTCTCTTATTGCCACTTTGTCTTTTCACAGAGAGTCTTCTAAAGAACAGATTTATTCCCCAATGAAGTCCCTGAGTGTGAAGGCTATAGCTCTCCCCTAACCCAGAAGAATTGTGGCACCTGCTGTGCTTTTTTGCAAATCTGAGAAATGTTTCTTTTCCATTTTTTTCCATCCCTACTGTGTATTTATGAAGAAAGAATATAGTCCATTGATTAGACACTTGCCTGGTACTTGGTGGTGCTGGGTTCAAGTCTTTGTTTTGCCATTCATAGGGTTTTTGAGCTCAGCCCGACCAACCGTATTTCAGTGTGTTACAGCTCTCTGTCTCTGAAACTAGTTATCAGTGATGTTGATGTCATAATAAGAATGTATAATCATTGAACATACATTTGTTACACCAGTACATATGTAAAGACTGTGAGGTGGTAAAAATAAAGGCAGAAAAACTATTTGAGATGGAAAGATTAATATACTTTCTAGAGTAGTAATTACACTTTCACGCAAAATATTTCTGAGTAGAAAAGACCATTACAATGGTCATCCTGTACCTAAGCCACACAGAATTCAAGCTGTGCCCCAAGGAAGGTCTCAAGTCATGTTTTGGCTTCACTTTATGCTAACATCACAATCTTAAGGTAGTTCTAGTGCAAACAACAAAAAATATTATGCCAGTAAAAAGTATGACATTATACAAAGAGGGTAAAAACATCCTGCTTTAACACGATGATTCTAGTATCATCTGTTGATGACGAGATTTTCAATATCCTGTTAAAGAGGCAAGTGGCTGACACTGTCCCCAGCATGGAAAACACGAAAGCATAGCCTGATGATCTGAGAGCAGAAGGGATGGGGACCAAGCCTTGTCAATCTGCACACATTTGCCTGAGCACTGCCTCCCAGATGGAAAGATGCCACAGAACAGCTCTTCCCCAGTAGCAGCATACAAAGAAAGGCCCACCTGCTGGTATCTGAATCTTGTTTTCACAACTCAGCTCCTCAGTAAGAAATGAGATGCATCAGAAGCAATGATGTAAAACTGCTGAAAGACTGAAATTACAGCAGCCAAAAAGGTTTGACACTCAAATAAAAACAATCTTGCTGCTGACTTGTTTGGTAATATTATATTTTTTATATTATGTTTGCTATGCAAGACAATTCTGCACAACAAGGTGAGAAATAATTAGAGGCAAGGAGAGACAGAAAAATTAAATTATTCCTCTCACTAACACTTAATATCCCATCTTAAGTAGATTCTCCTATAATTCTCAAAACTAAAAAGCTACCCTTTGTTATGTCCTACTGTGAGCAGAAAGGAAAACTATGGGGAAGTTAAATACTGAAACACTTTTAACAAACACTGACTCCATCATGGCAAGTATGTCTTGCTTTTGTAGCCTACAAGCACCACCTGAAATTGAGCTCGTATGGCACATAGGCACATAGAAGGGAATGTTCTTTGTAACTACAGAAATGATAGAAACATGGATTAATTTAACACATTTCACAGTTAAGGAATTGGAAGACAGACATTTTTAACATAGAGAATCTTTCAAGTGTTGTTTACAGAGAAGTCTCTGCCACCAGAAACAAATAACTGGATTACAAAAGGACAGAAATTTCCAAGTTAAGCTTGACATGGTTCATTGGTCTATAAAGTTGGGCACGTTGTTTCCATCAGCCTGTAACATAAATCTAGCACACAGCCCATACAATCGCTGTTAAATGAGTTTCCCAGAGAGGTTTTGAAGTCTCATTTACTTGTTTTTTTAAAAGAATGAACAACAATGTCCTCAAATCAATCTCTTCCTTCCATCAATTCCCACTTGCCCAACTAAGTTCAAGATACTTCAGATGCGTTCTCCGTCACACAGAATACAATGTCCATACTCAAGGTTCCCCAAAAGGCCTTTCCTACCACAACAATTACTCCATCTCCACTGCAAGGAGAGGCTTGATCATGGAGGAAGAGATTACATGAGCCTTGGAAAGTGGTTACCTGTCGCAATAATAATGCCACTCACATTTAAGAGAAATGTATTGAGTACAAGCCTCTGGTCTTTATTAGAAATTAATGCAGCAGTTTCTAAGTCTGGTTTGTGAAACACAGAAGAGTGTGCAGCATATCACAAAATCGAATGGCAACATTTCCAGTGATGGCATTTACCACCTCTGCTGGGGACAGTGATATTCACTACTGCTACCAATGCCAAGAGAAGTACCTGGAAAGACTGGGACACCTTGAAATACAACACTTGGTCCCTATTATACAACTAGGTAACTTTTTTCAATATTAGAAGGACAGTGGTAAGAGATACAGAAATAACACTCTATTCTCATCTTAACAGTTTTGCAGGCAAAACAACTTATCAGTATTTCAAGAACTGTGCTCATATATGCGTTCTCATACTTACTTGTACACTGACTTAACTCCAATATCCCTTAATATTAACCAAGAAATTTTGTTCTTTACCTACCTTCTAGATGGAAATGTTCATCACCAATGGAGTCTCTGTAGCCTTCCACAGATAAATCCTGTTCAAGAAATAACAATAAAAAATTAATGACAAACGTACTATATGCAAAGTGCTGAAGTGTTGAGAATATGTACTTATTAATCAAGTAGAGAATTAATCTAAAACACTATTGAGAGCACAGAAGTTGTTTTCCAAGCAAGGAGTCAATCACACTATCAGTGACAGTCAATGCACCTGGTACTATTTTACAATGCTCTGGACATACTTTAGGACAAAAATGTAATGGAGATAAATATATTGTACAGGGGAAAGAAAAAGGAGGTGTTCATATCCAAATCCTTTTACAAAGTAGATTAATATTTAGAATGTCAACATTCTGTCAATCAAGCATGATTAAAAAAGTTAAAATGGAAACGAGAAAGGAGAAATAAGCCCTTCACTACCCACAGAGGAATGTTATCACTTGGTTCCACCAACAAACAGAAAACTTTCATATGCCAGAGGTCACCCAAGAAAAGCAGATACCAGACACTCAAGAGCTGCCTTCAGTCCCAAATTATGTCTAGCTCCAATGTGTCTAGAGTAATACAGAAGCAATGCCACAGATATGTAGATGATCTTATCTCAGACCCAAAAACATCTGTCCAGTGGTGCTGATGTAATAATAAAGGACACCAGCGGGACCTGGAACTAATTTCACTTACTAAGACCTTGAAGAGCATTCTTACTCTCTTATTAGTAGACCTTTCCAGCTTCATCCCCCTCACCCCATAAACCACAAACAATAACTATCCTGTCATGGTTTTGCCTTCTATTAATTCCAAAGGCTCTAGCATCACCATAACATCACTGACCTTACATTATAGTCTAGCTCCCTAGATTCTCTACAAACACTCTCTGCCACTGATCAATAGTTATGGTGAAAAAGAAGGATGTAGTCCTAAAATGTTGGCGTGCTGCACTCATGGCCATTTTCACTTCACCTGCAAAAACATACCAGGAACACAGAGCCAGCATTCTCAGCATCAACCTGTGAACTGGAAGTTGACACTACAGAGCTTTTTGCACAAGATAAGAATCAGAGAATAAACTGTGAAAATTAACATCTAGTTGCATTCATCAGCTTTATTGTTAAGCTATTTTATGGTGATAAAAGCAATTCACCTCCTATTCTTAAAAAAGCTGACAGTTCTTTTTGGCCTTCCACATGCCCAAATGTTATTCTTTGAGATTAGTTATCAGAAAGTAACTAAGCCACAAAAGCATACCTTAGGAATTCCTCAGTATCAATTTCTGCACTAAGATTTCACAAACACTACTACCTAGGTAGCCCAGAGATCCTGAAAATATTGTTCTGTTCATGAGAGATCCCCTGAAATCATGTTAGAACTCACAGGGCAAATGGCTCTGAGAAATGCTGCAACCTGGCCCAGAATGCTAGAATTCTGCACAGTACTATGTTGTTATAAAAGCTGTCATTCTGGATTTAGTCTTCCAAGAAGCAGATCACAAAGAAACTATTTTGTTTCCTTGAGCTTTTGTTCCAGTAAAAGAGGTCTATTTTTTAAGCATGTGCTCATTAATATCAATCATTACCTTAAAAATTACGGAAGAAATGGACAGTGAACAAAAAGAAGCCATAAAATGTTGGCCTAAGTCATCATACTTCTGCATGATGGTCTTTCCAGGGCCTTGTAGAAGTTAGCATACTTTTGCTTGATCAGATTCCCCCATGTCATCATTTTCCATGGAGCCCTAAGAGCACACCTCTGCTCTCATAGATAATGAGATACACAGAAGTGACTACATAGCATCTATGGCACCTCTGCTCTCTCCCATAATACTAAATATTTAATAACTGTTTTGTTTGGCTTTTTATTTTACTAAACTCATAATTCCTGCTCCCTCCTGTTCTCTTGAGGGAAAAAAAAAATCTTCTGTTAACCTGATTAGTAAACATGCAATGAGTAGGTATCATCTTACTTGTGATGTACCTCTGAGGAGAGCACTATCTACCTGGTAACCTTCATCTCTTAAAATTTTAGTGAAGTAAGCAGTACACCTGGGTATCAAATGCTGCCAGTTGAAATGATGTCATTAATCTCATCCTCTACAAAACCCACAAGTCATTAATTTTAATGATCTTTCAAAACACATCACTTTAAAAGAATACATTTGTTGATGTAAAATGCACCATCAAGTAACTCAACAGAAGAGAGTAGAAGACAGGAGTGTAAAACAGCAGAGTGAAGCATTAATATTCATTAAGCTAGCTTCCTTATTTTCTCACTTCTAATCATTATATTGGTCTTAAGTAAATATGTTTTATATTCTAGTCTAGTTTCACTCCTTCTCTAGCTCCTAGTTATTTAAGTTAAAGTAGTAACTTAATGCAAGCAAATTTCCAGTAAGTGTTTCTGCCTTAAACCAAATTATTATAAATTACCAAATTCTAAAGAAGTGTTTTTATGATGTCGATCCACAATGTAACTGTTAAACAGCACATAGAACAACCCTATGCACCAGTACAGGCTGGGGGTGACCTGCTGGAGAGCAGCTCCGTGGAGAGGGACCTGGGAGTCCTGGTTGACAATAATCATGAGCCAGCTATGTGCCCCCACAGCCAAGAAGGCCAATGGCATCCTGGGATACATCAAGAAGAGTGTGGCCAGCAAGTCAAGGGAGGTTCTGCTCCCTTCTACACTGCCCTGGTGAGGCCCCATCTGGAATACTGTGTCCAGTTCTGAGCTCCCCAGCTCAAGAGGGACAGAGAACTTCTGGAGTACAAGGGACTGGAGCATCTTCCTTATGAGGGAAGGCTTTAGGAACAGGGGCTGTTTAGTCTGGAGAAGAGGAGGCTGAGGGAGGGATCTCATTAATAATTACAAATATCTAAATGGTGGGTGTCAGCAGGTTGGGGTATCCCTTTTTTCTCTTTTATCTAGTTACAGAACAAGGGGTAATGGAAAGAAGCTGGAACACAAAAAAGTTCCATTTAAACATAAGTAAAAACTATTTTACTGTTGAGGTGAGGGAGCCCTGGCACGGGTTGCCCAGGGAGTGTATGGAGGCTCCTTCTCTGGAGGTTTATAAACCTGTCTGGACACATTCCCATGTGACCTGATCTAGGTGGACCTGCTTTAGCAGGAGAGTTGGACTAGATGATCTCTAAAGGTCCTTCCAATCCCTACCATTCTGTGATTCTGTAACCCATCTTGAAACTGATAAGAGTATCATTTGAACATTTTAGTTGACACATTTAAGCAGAACTCCCCAGCTCCCATTCAAATGTGTTCCTGTGTGTAAGCTTATACCAAGTATTAACTTTGATAGACAGATATCTATCTGTGAAAGGTGTAGGCAACTCTAAGGAAAAAGAAAAAAAAAATAACTATATCATTCACATTATTATCATTAGTTCTTCTGTCAAAAAACATTGTAAGAGAGTTATCTGACTATTTTTTGTGTCACTGAAATAGATGTCACAATCTGGATAAATACCAGAATGCACCTGCTTGAGAGAAGGTCTTCAGATATTGTATATAACAGAGAAGTACAAAAGCTGAGCAAGCATCAGAGAAAACAACTGTGACCACAGCTTATACTGTACAAATTGCCTTAATGTGAATAAAATAGCTCATCTAACTCAATGACCCAAACTCAGAAAGAAAAGGGTAAATGCATAAAATATAACCTGCAGCTCAAGAAATTCTAGTGGGAAGACAATGCTTTAGCCAGGTGGGAATATCTGACACTGGAAAGAAGCATGTTGGAGCACAAAGGAAGCACAGGCTGGAGGGGGTGAAGAAACCCTCCCTGGCTCTGCTGTCTGGGCAGGCTCTGCAGTGTGGGCCCCCCCATGCAGCAGCAGGAGCCCGGCCCGTGGCAGGAGCGGTGCCCAAGACAGCAAAGACAACAACATTTAGGTCATAGGTAGTTGTATATCACTGTCCTGACATGATGTTTTAAATCACAACACTGCATTTTCAAACTGGAACACTGAGTCATGAAACAACCAAAACCAGATGTACCCTATGAAACACTACATAAATGAGGTCAGCAAGCACTTGAAAGAATAAAGAAAAGAAACATTTACGTAGAAGGATAATTTCAGCATGTCATTTCTATAGGTTGTTAAACAGAAACCCATCTCAAGTGAGTGTTTCTACCTCACCATGAGTTTCCTGGATAAATACGTTGGCCTCCATTATCTATCAACATAAATCACACAGAATGACTAAGATTCAGGCTCAAACATCTGCTCTAAAACTCTGAACAGCTGCCTCCCTGGCCTAGGCAGAAAGGATCTTAATGTCCCATACATCCCACTCTGATAGGTGTCACTGTACTCGGCTCAGATTTAAGAGGGTGGGGGTGGAGTGAAGAGTTAATTAGTGCTACTCCCTCTGAAATGCTGCTGAGTATATACATACATAGGGAAGAAAAACAATCTTTAAAAGCTCCCACACCTCAGGGCTTCTATTCAGCTGGTTACAAGTCAGGCAATCGTCACTCGATTCCCACCTTTGCCATGCAATCAGACTCCAATGAATTCTTACACACTGGGAATTTTATTTATTTAACCCCAGCACCTAACCACCCTGTGTAGTTTTCTTACTGATACAAGTCTCCAGAGACTGAAGGCCAGGCACTCACTCTGGGGCTTCCAGCTATTGGCTTCCTTTTCAGCAACTATCTGAAAATTCTGTCATCCAAACCCTCACCCATCGTCCCACTTACATGGCTTTATGCCTCTGATGCCTTTGCTGGCTCCCTTTCTGCTCCTATATCAAAGTTAAGCTCCTTGTCTTTACTTTCCAGGCTCTATACAGTAGTATTTGCACTCACATCTCCTAGACCTACCTCTTAGCCCCTATGCCCACTGATTCCTTTAATCTTGCTCATCAGTATGATCCTTCTTCCTGTCCTAGCTCTACCTTCTCACGCTGCTCCCCACAACATCCAGCACTGCAGTCAAAACTCAGAATGCAAACAGTGTGTATTTTAGCAACCCACATTTGGACTAACATAGTGTTAAATACAGTTTTACTTTTGGTGTAAGTAAAGACAGCTATATCCATAGATGTATTAGATCTATCAAAGGATAACCTTTGATTTAGGTAGGTTATCATGATAACAAGCATATTTTTAAAGTTTGGACCCCCCTACTCCCTGTATCACATCACAACCAATATTGCATTAATTAACATTTTTCTAAAAGATATTGCTCTTCTCAAGTAGAAACAAGTTGCCTTACCTCTCCTCCTTCAAACATCTCATTGAAATCATTTGATTTAGCCTTAAGATACTCATTTTTCCACATTTTTAGCAGAAAATAAGCACATATTTCCTGTTTTAGTGGAGTTCTTATCAAGGTTTCATATCCATCACTGTCCTCAAGTAAAACACTCAGTTGACAAATTGTCATTCAAGAAAACTTTCTCCCTATTTTTAACCATCTGACTGAAACGTGTGGGGTCTTTTCCCACTTTACCCTCATATTAATGTAATAAAGTTCCAGTACTTTGGAAAGAGCAAAGTTGAAGAAATTGTTTCACAACAGGAATGCAAGGGAAGATACATGAAAAGCAAAACCAGGCAACTACAATTAAGACATGTATCATATGGAAAACCACTACAGAGCAATACACATTTATACCTTGGTTTAAACCTCGTATTGTTTCTTCTAGAGCGTATTTTACCTTTCCTCCTGCAACCATGAGGTTTCACTTTTTATTTTTGCTGTTTGAGTTTGCCATTCTAGAAAATTTAATAACAAAGATAACTCACTGGGACTCAACTTTTTGTAAAGAATGTGTAAGGCAGCTCACACTTAGAGAAGAATTCAAGGTGACTTATTTAGATCACCATCAAAATATACATTGCAACTGCAATAATGCAGTTTATTAAGCAGAAGCAGCAAGCTTATCTTCTATAATGTTTTCTTTCTCTGAAGAAAGAACCTAGTGCTCTGTAAACAATTACAGATAGGTATTTCTTCCTCCACTATGCACAGAATCTTCTCAGATAAAATTTCTTCATACTATAATCACAGCAGGTAGAGTTGTTAAGAAAACAATTTTTCTTCTTCAAGAGCTCTGGTAGATAATCTTGGATGGGTTCAGCTGCTGTGGGTTAGGATTTTACTGCCTTTATTTGCCATCATGGCCGCTATGTCCAAAGTTATTATCTTCCTAATAGAGATGGCAGAACATAATGGGTGTAGCACAATGGACACTGAAATTCATCCTTTGGCACCTTAGCACAAAGTTCACAATAATGTAACAGGTCAAAAACTATGATGGTGAAGCACACAAATGCACTCAGTTCATCTGCCTCTGGTCTAGGAGCAGTAACTCCCAGTCACACTAATATGGTAATAGTGTTGGAAATCAATGCATCTCTAGCCACCAGTTTGACAGAATTGGAGTCCCTATGGTTTCATCTCACAGAAGGTGAATGTAGAACAATTCCAGTTTCTGGTAAAACATTGTGAAGACAGACAGGATAAGAAAAGAATTAAAAAACCCACGACACACAAACAAACAAACCCAAACAAAACTAATCCTTAATATCTAAAGGAGGATCATGGACTGCTAGAGACTTACGAGGCAAAAAATATCGCCAATATCATTATATCCCTGTTATAGACCTTCAAACGGGTACAAGAAGCAAGTTATATGATATGTTTTTATGAGTATCCCCTCCACAGGGATACAAACATGAGGCTGTTGAGGAACTGAAAGTGAAAAGCAGATCGATGTTTACATGAAACCCTTCATGATGGACATTTGAATAAGGAAGAAAGGAAATCTGGCACTTTATGCTCCAAGTTGCTTGCAACATGTAGCCAAATCTCTTTTGTGCCAATCCAACACCTAGACCAGGCTTCCCAACAGGATAAAACACAAATCCTTTCCTCATTCTTCCAATACGTTTCTTTAGTCTATGAAAACTGGGTAGTGGCGATACTGAAACATGCTTTTTACAGGTAGCTTTTTCATCTCTGCTGCAGTGGGTAAATGAGCATCCTACTTTAGTGGTCAGTCACTGCAATGTGCGTTCAACAAAAGCTAACAACCTGCCCATTTAACTTGAATCATAAGATTACGATGTGCTGTGTAAGATAAGCATGCTTGTAGATATAAATCTCTCTCTATCCTGTATACAAAAATTAAAATTCTACAGAAGAGAAGAAGAAAAAAATCAACCCAGCAATAACAGCTTAAAATACTATAAACTTGTTCATTACTCATAAAATTATCCAATGTAAACTGAGACCTGTAGAGAGCCAGAAGATCCGCTGAGGGGTTAGTTTTATTTAGATCACTCATTTCAAGACAGAACATTACTGTTTCTGTGGTATTTTCACCATGGATTCCATGGATCTTTATAAATTTTTCTTAGGTGTAGCAAAGTGGTATCCTCCATTAACACTATTACTGGAATTCTGGAACTATTATGGTTTCTACTTTTTAAAGTGATAGATCATCAGTCTTTGAGATTAAATAGGACTCAAACAAGAAATGATTGCTTTTTGCTACACTTAAATTCACTTTGAAGCTACTTCAGAAGGATAAATGAACTCAACTCTACAGATTCAGCTATTTACCTTACTTTGTTCTCCTAGCTATCCTCTAATCTACTGATTGTAAAATCAATTGTCCCATGTCCCCCAAGATCTATCTTCAACATAGATTATACTGACGAACAAGTCCAAGGACATGAATGAAAGAGGACAAATTTTCACCTACTTTCCAGCCTACAGAAGCTCAACAACTCCTCCAGAGTACTTCTTCAATACAGCAGACAGATGGATGCAGCTACCTAATAAATCTGTTCCATTTGCTTTCATGATAGATTTGGTTGCCAAGAAACTCTTTTAACAAACAGACTTAAGTGCACTGAGGTGATTTTACCCAGGCATGCTATGCAAAACAAGCATGCAGAAAATGGCTACAGAGCTTCACCACAGAATAACTGGCTTATTTAAGATGTGATCACTGAAATCAAGGGTGCTCTTTGCACTGACTCCAATGACCATTACAGTTTTACTATACTACATTCTGCACCTTTCCGGTGATAATAGCCTGTGTCTTCCTACATTGCTCAGGTTTTCAAACAGCATAAGGGCTTAAAGCTCCCCTAGAATGATAATCAATGCTCCTCTATTATGTTTATAGCTCTAAGTCTTTTCCTGCTAATGGATGACGTATATTTATGCAGCTGGAGGAAACCTGGATTCAATAACTGCTCCACCACAGACTCACTGTGTGGTGCAGGGTAAGTCACTTAAATCTCTCTGTGCCTTCATTTTTCAACTGTAAACTGAAATTCTTGATGCCCACCTTTGCAAAGAGCTCTGAATCCTCAGGATAAAAACATACTCTACTAAATAATATTACCTTGTTAGGAAGCACAGGTGTGTGACCCTGGACACATATGCTAATGTTGATCCATAAATCTGTCAACAGGAGGTGCTGGCAAAACAGATGGTTCACATTCTTTTTTAAACCACCTCTTTGTCCTCAAAGCCCAGGTATGTCAACTAATCATTTTATAACTGGTCAGGGTTTTAATGGGCCAGGAAGTCACAGTGAAGCACAATGCCACTAGCACTACGGCAAAAAACAGAGCCAACAAGAGGAAAAGACAGATACAGAGGTTTCTTTTACCCTTCTCCTCTGCTCCCTGGCATGTAGGACAAACACTGTGAGGCTCTGCAGAGAAAGATAAAAGAAAAAGCAGAACCCGTTCCCACACATTCCTGTAAGGAGTACAGCATCAGTGATCATGCCCAAATGCTGATTGATGCTGCCTACATAAAAACAGACACATGTTTTTTAATTACAGGCAGTAAAAACCCCACAGACACACACCATTTAAAAAGCTGATTTAGATGAACAGTTGCATGTTGATGCACAGGGTCAGAAGGATTACAAGCAAATGAAAAATTCACTTCTAAACATGTTTTTCTTAGGAGTTACCTCTATTATGAGGAATTTTGATTCCCCATCTAAATAGCTGAAAACTGAGCACACAGGCTTTTCCTTGAAAATGTCACTGCAGCAACAAGGGCTGTGGCAAGATATATGCTGCAGACAGGGCAGGCAGCTGTGGATGGGATGGGCAGGCAGGGCAGGGCAGGCAGCTCTGGACAGGGCAGGCAGCCTTGGATAGGGCAGGCAGGGCAGGCGTGAGGGACCGTCTGCCACGCACATTCCCTTAAAAGGAAACCCAGGGCCAGAGGACCACATCAAAGCTGCAGTTTAGCAGATTTCCCCTTCCCCTCCCCCTGGGTCTTTGAGACGGAGACTTCATACTCCAGAATTTAATATCTTTTTCCTCCCTGCCCCCATCAGCCCCTTTGTCTGCATCTCTGTGCTCTAAGAGCTAACAGATGTTGATGCCATATAGTTTCAAAGAAAACTTTTGATGCCCACATAACTCATTACAACTAATATATTCCAAGAATGCTTGTAGCTCAGGAAACACTGGGGTGAAAAAACAGAGGAGAGGGGGCAAATGGCTACACTGAATAACCCTTGAGAGAAAATAAATAGTTCACTTCAAAGTCATCAGGGAATTCTTTAACAAGCTCTTTCTTCCGCAAAACAGAACAAATTCAGCTGAGCCTAGAATTCCCAGAGGAAAAAAAATAAAACCAAACCCCATATAAATGGCAAAGCAGAGGGAAGCATCAGAGAGGTCGCCCGGCTCGCCCAGCAACAAAGCGCAGCATTCTCGAGGTTCGATATTCCCAAGCAACCTGCACTGTGCCAGGGCACAAAAGCACCGCTGAAAAGCAGAGACTGTCAACAATAACAATACAGAGAGCCCTAAAAAAAGCTAACTCTGTCCCTCTGCAGAGAATGAATGCAGGCTGCGATGAGATTGCTCAATTCACAGAGCACTTTAATTCAGCCTCACAACATATGCAGGAGGATATGTCACGAATGTGACAATTACAGAGAAGAAACATTTGCTCATTTAGCAGAAGCAGGTGACTGGGGTTTTTTTTTCAGCACAGGCAGGTCTGTGTTCTTAGCCATTTTCTAGGGTTACATCTAGGATGCAACCCTTCATAAATTTTTCTAGCAGGTCTCCTCCCCTCCCCTGCTGCTTCAGCACACAGCTGCATCCTCCTTTCCGTTCGGTGAGAAGCCCCCCAGGAGTCACCAGGGGTTGGTAGGGAGAAGGTCTGAGAAAAAGGGGGAGGGCGAGAATGCGATTACATCAATTTCCACAGCAGGAGGATCGGATTGCATCATTGTACACAACTTGGGGCCCGCTCTTTTATCCCTGATGCAGGCAAATTTCCCATTGAAATCAGTGGGAGACTTGTCTGTGCAAGGACTGCAGAATCGGGTATTCTGTGATCACAGAATTAGAAAGCAGTTGGAAGCCACACCTGGCAGCACCTCTCTCAGTGGTGCTCTGCCCTTCGTCAGGATGGATATCAAATCAAAACAAATGAAAATATAATGATGATGTTAAAGTCCCTCTTCTCCTCATACACAAACTCCTAAAACCCCACCACTACAGCTCTTGTGTAAAAGTCTGTATGAAGTTCCTGCCGGTGAACTTCGGATTTAGCACAAAACAAGTCATAATAGCAAAGAAGACTGAGGAGGGGTGGAAATCTATCCCACTACACAATCATAGACTTCTCTCATCTAACAATTAAAATGTAAAGGCTATGAAGAGTTTTAGACAGACAGGTCTGTTCTCCTGCTTGTTTTTTTCCAGGGGTTTAGATGAAAGACGAAAATCAAAAGCAGTCAGCCCTACTTCTGCAGCAGCAACAATCTATAGTCGGTCCAAATACAAACCATAGTACAATAGCACAATAAGCAGGATTCATAGTTTTTCAGTGCTGTTCATTTCCAAGTACCACACTTTGAATCTACTTTCATATGCATAAGAATTTTCTTTGTAGCAGCTCAATGGTCTCCCCATTTCAGCTGCTATTCCAAATCTGCTTTCCAGAATAATTATACTTCCAAACACACTGGCCTAGGAAAATCAGAACTAAAATAATCTATCAGATTTATTCAGGATAAAATGTAGCTCCTCCTAAAATAATTCCTTATTTTCTCTCCTGTCTCACTGTTTGGGGATGGATTGTTTCCTCTAGGGAATAACAAGGAAGGCGTCCTCAAGACTTGTGGCTTTGTAAGTAAAATACTGTATTCCTGAGGTCATTCAGCACATTTCAGGGTGGCAGGAAACTTCAGCAGGAGAGCAGACAGCAGAACTGCTCAGGTAACTCAAATCTAGGTTGTGAATTTGGAAATTTTCACAATGGCAGAGCAAGGCCAAGATGGAAGAGGTCAGGAGAAGAGACATGGAAGCAGAAAATATCACTGACTCCTCCTTGCTACAAGTATGTAATCAGATTTAGTATTTCATTCCATAAAGTCAAAAGCTTACCAAACTCTCCAAGTAGCAAACCTGTCAGATCTGTGTTTGAAGTTTTGTCAAAACATCCCAACACATTTGGACTGAGAGGACTACTCAGTGCACAGAGAGGCTGCAAAGCCCTTCCAGACCCACTCATGCCACACGTCTGCAACAACAGGACACAGAACTTGGACTGGGAACCACCTTTGGAGGACACTGCAGGTTCTGCCCATGGTTTTTACAACTGTCAAATAGCACATTCCAGTGTGGGCTAATTATATGCTCCTTCTGTCTCACACAGAATACTGAAAGACACAATATCAAATAAAAGGGATGGCCTGGTTTAAGTTTCAGCTGAGCCTTACTGGGACTATTTTATGACAGCAAAATAATTTATCCTTTAGGATGAAAAAACAGCAAATGATAATCAGAAAAAACAAAACAAAAACCTAACAAACCCAACAAAAACTTAGTAACTATTACTTAAAGTGGCTATTGGCATTAAGAGCAGAAGGTTCCCCAGCATAAGATGGACAACAGCAACAGCACCAGGACTGATTTAAAAAAATAACAGGACTAGAATCTGAAGTTCCTCCTAAACTTGATGATATTTTGCCTGAATAAAGACTTTGAAATCAACACCTATAGAAATATATTTGAGTTTACGTCTTGTTTCTGCTTTCTATGCTCAAAACATTAACTACAGAAGAACTGATGCTTCCAGCTTTTTGGTAACTTTGCTGTTAACAGCTCTCAGCTGTTTCTATACATTGAAAATTTGCATTCAACAGGCCAAGCTGCTTTGGATGGAAATATCAAAGAGCTACAGACAAGCCAGAACACAAAACCTTTCAAGTGCATCTCCTTCAAATGGTCTCAGCAGTAGGGGCCCAAACACATTGATTGCTCTTGGAAATTTACAATTCCTTTCCAATCTCAGGCAGACAAATGAAAAAGCAATTAAAATTCTTTGAATTTTTCCCAAACTTTCTGCATCTCTTCCTCAAACAGGGCTTCTGCTGATATATACAGGAACAGATAGGAGAGGAAAACCAACCCAACTTCAGTCTGCAATGATGGAGCAGATCCTCATGTTGCTGCAACTCTAACGTGCAAAACTCTTAAAAATTTAGCTATTGGTATGTCTTTTTCTCCTGGGCAGAATGATGCCTAGACACATACAAAGACCTTGGAAGAGCTTTCATGGCTGGTTTTCACCATTTCAAGGAAAATGTTTGGTTTTCGGATCATCTGCGTGTGTCAAGAGTGTGCATGTTTGTTTGTAACATTGCAAGGAGAACAGAAACTTCAAGGAAAAAAAGCAATGTTGCCAAACATTGTTTCCTCTCAGGCAACACTGACAGAAAAACATAATCCAGTCTCACAGAATATATACATGCATTTCCTTAGCCTGAAAGGAACTTGTGGCAAAGCTATGCCTGGCTTTCTGAAGCACAATGAGAGCTAATATTTATAGGATCTCTTCCAAAGTCTTCTTTCCCCTTATTCAATTATTTTCATTAATATTACTGTTATTTATTACTCTTCTGCAGTATACTCTAGCAGAGACTGCTGCTTGTGCCTCCCAGTGCTATGAAGACCCACAAACCTTTCCTCAGCCCAGGCAGATGCACTCCAAAAAGTATGCAGGTGTCTGCAGTAGAGAAGAGCCCACCAGGCATGGCTATCTGGAGCAGCCCTCTTGTTCACTTGTGGTGACCAAGCCCAGAGAAAAATCACAGAATCACAGAATCATTATGGTTGGAAAAGGCCTTTAGTATCATAAAGTCCAACCACTAACCTCACACTGCCAGGCCCATCACAAAAATAAACCCTATCTCTCAGCACCTCATCTATGCATCTTTTGAATATCTCCAGGGATGGTGACTTCACCATCTCTCTGGGCAGCCCCTTCCAATGCTTAATAACCCTCTTGGTGAAAAAGCTCTTCCAAAGTCCAATTTAAACTTCTCCTGGTGCAACTTGAACCCATTTCCTCGTGTCCTATCATTCATTACTATAGAGATCAACTCCCACCTCACTACAACTCCCCTTCAGGTAGTGATCATATCTCCTCTCAGCCTCCTCTTCTCTAGGCTAAACAACCTCAGCCTCTTCTCATAAGACTTGTTCTACAGACCCTTCACCAGCTTTGTTTCCCATCTCCGGACACACTCCAGCACCTCAAATTTCCTCCTTGTAGTGAGGGGCCCAGAAGCGAACACAGCATTCAAGGTGTGGCCTCACCAGTTGTCCAAGACCTGGGTACTCAAAGTGGATCTTTTGATCCAGATTTCACAAGAGCTGAGGTACTCCAAGATCAACCCCAAATGTCAGGGATCCATCTCCAGGCACAATGTTATGTATGATTTCAGATATAGTGCACATATCTGACAGACGCCTTGGCGTCAGACTTCACTCAAAACAAGAGAAGGCGAAACCAGCACTAGGACTATTAAGTCCCTGGCATGCTCCCCTTGGAAAGGCACAGCCCCCCTTTAAAAAGGTGGCATAGAAAACATGACTCCATGACTAGCACAAAAACACCACTTTGGATCAACATCCACTTTTTCTTCCCATAGAGGATGGGAGAAAGCTAGAATGGAAACTGAGGGTGCTTCAGCTTCAACACAGGTCTGAAAATTCTTCCTCACGTCATTGTGTCTTTCAAGTGACACAAACAGGAGTTTGAAGAGTCTTATCAGGTTGCCATCCTGCCTCACTTTCTTTTTTAAACCAACTTAAGTCCATCCCTGTGGCAAGGTTTTGTGCTTATTTGCTATGATTTACAATACTTTATTTAAACAAGAAGGCCAGTGGAAATCCTTCATAATGTTTATACAATCTTCAATAATTTTCCATGAGGGCCAGGCACCTTTGGGAGGGAGGGAGGAGGGATGACAGCCAAATGCAGATGATATGCAGAGCACCAGGCTTGACTGACCCCAAGCAGCTATTAAAGGGACAGCAGCATCCTAAAATTCACATTTGCCCAAAGTTTTATCTAGTCTTATGCAAATGCCTGAAAGGCATTAGAGGCAGAAGGAAACCTCAGCATTTCCAGTCAGTTTACTTTGCTCACTTGACCTAAGGAAGATTGTGTCCTTAAATTCTTCCATTCAAGCTTGTTGGTACATTTAATATGCTCCAGTATGAAAGGCACACAAAGAGGAGTTGTGCAAATAATTATTCAAATATAGGAAAATGACAAAGAGACTTCATTATCGCAAACTACCTTCATTGAAATGTTTTAATATAAGCTAGGAGAAAAGATTCACCACAGCCATTACTGGCATCTCGGCTAACATAATTATTTTCATGTCAAATGTTTTTTAATGCTGCTAATTTTTAATCGTTTGTATTTAAAGAATGAAAGGAAATTAATATAAACAGAGCAGATCTCTCTTACTAGGCACACCTCTTAACTTCAGTCAGAAGAGTCTGTTGGGCAGCCCAGATTGCATCAACAGCTTCATAAAGCGTATGACACACCAGCAACATAGCACAAACTGTTGCCCAAGCTGTCCTGGCAAGACATGCAAGCCTTGATTTTGATCCCAGTTTTACCCTAGTTTCACATTTCTGTAACCGTAGTGGAACAAAATCAGAGCGGCTGGAAACAGAACTGTGCCTTCACTTCTGCTGGAGCATTCAGGACCAGCTCATTTTAGAGTCAGCTAGAGCATCAATATCAATATCAAAATAGATATTTTAACTTCAGTTGAAAACTCTTTATGTTTCTTCCACAAGCCAAATATTTAGAATCCTGCCATAGAGAAAGATGAAAGAAGCCAATCTCCCCTTTAAATTACCAAGCAAGCCTGGGCCTTGACTCCTTTTTCAATGGGAAGTCAAAACGTCTGACTTCAATCAGTTTGTATAAACCAGCTTTTGTTTTTCCTTTTACCCAAATGACTCCACTCTTAAAGATTTATTGTAACTGGATTGCTTTTCTACCCAGCAGGGAGCTGTAGCACTAGCAAAGCTGTTCCACACAGTAGGTTTTCCGCTGATTGAATTTCTAGACTTTCAGCTCTTCGGAAATGTTTGCTCTTGTACAAGCTGTCAGAGGGAAATTGTGCGCAGTCGATTTTGTCTCAGCTAAAGCTAGGCAGGGTTCCATATGCAGCCAGCCAATGCAGAATTGAAAGGAGGAGGATCAATCAAATTGCAAAGGAAAAAAAGGTCTCAGCACAAACAAATTAAAAGAAACCTCAAAGAAACAAACCACACAACAAAAAAGGGCAGGGGGAAGCAGATGAAAATGAAAACCATTTCTGAAAATACATGAGCTCAAAAGAACCAGCAACAATCCTTCTTGAAAGGAAAACTTTTATTTAAAAATCATTAAAATAAGGGCCAGGAGCTGTTTAAATTAGATGTTCTATTAAACACACACGAAGCCAACACCATATGTTGCTCCACAACCAATCTCATCCTTTGGAGCAGCCCTCTCGACCAGTGCTGCCACAAGTGTCGGTGCCATAGTCACCTCACGTCACAGCGCAGCACACAGAATCACAGAATCTTAAGGGCTGGAAGGGATCTCAAAAGCTGCCACAGCGAGCACAACAGTAGCCAGGCCTTTACCCTGCCCACTGTGCCTCTGCCTGCTTCAGCATGCCCAGAAGCACACACTGGGCAGATGTAGGAAGCCATTGCAAAAAGCACTTCAGCTGCCATGTTTGTCGCAGATGGCAGGGGGAGATCTAACAAGAGGGATTTTTCAACCATCGTGTTCTCAGTATCTTACAAAGACTGCAGAGTTGCCTCCACTTTGTGTAGCCATTATCCTGGGGCCCAGTGGTTTAAATCGCTGTATGCACTTGAGGTTTGGTTATTTAGAAACCTAATAACTGACAAGGCCAGAAGTGCACATATGGGCCAACACAACCAAAGAAGTCACAAGCACCAAGCAGAGATTGAGACATCTGTATTAAAGATCCCATAAATGGATCTCAGTATAAGCAACAACTTGACTGTGGTCTTGTCTGCAATAGCTCATATTTCTGACTCAACTGCAAGGATAAATTTTAGTTCTAACTGCATTACAGGGAACAGAAGGCAGAAGCCAACACTTGCAAGTGATATGAACACATGAAACTCACAGCACGGGTCAGTATGAGACTGGGAATCTCTGCCTTGCCAGCCATCGGTAGATAAATCTTATAATCTTTATACTATAATATGACCAGGAGCAATTGTACCAACATCAGTCTCATCATTTTGCCTCAGAACTGAGGCTTGCATTTTGATTACTCTCTCTTAGGAAAATGATGCTACACGGTTTTTTTCTTCTAAGAAATGTTTACAGCTACCAGGTCATTCTTTTTAGACACAATGAAAAATCACAAAGCCTGACCTTAAAAGACACTTAAAAGTCCTACTACCTTGTACTGTTCAGGACTCATTCTCATGTGTAAGTTCGTTGACTAGCCAGACAGTACATCAGTATCCATAGTAGTCACTGTCTGCAAGGACAGTCACTCTCTTTGCTAAATGTATAGTGGAGAAAAACATCTTGCAAAAAGGCTTTCTTACAGCATCCCAAGTGTCTCAAGAGTGACTGGTGCTGAGTCTCAGTGAAGGTGCAAAAAGTGAACCTTCCATTGCACTGTCAGAAGTGTCAGAAGACACTTCATATGCAGTGAGAAAAGATGACACCTATCATGAAATAAATAATAATAATGAAGATTTTTGCCACCGTTCTTTCCCAGTCAGCTGCCTTCTATTAATGGTTTTCTTTCTTGGTTCCCACCTTATTTCACCTGTTCAGTGTAGCTCAGTGATTTTCCTGCTGGGAGTCTGTTCAGACACACTTTCCCAACTTGGCACACTGACAGCCTGACATTCGTTTTCCTAATCAACAGTGCACATCAACAAAGTTCTGATGATGAAAGGAAATATCCTGGCTCCAAAGTCTTCTAAAGGGCCACTTGACTGACGAAGGCATTTGCACCACTATTTGTACCACATTTAATGAACCTCATTATCTAAACAGACGTCTGCTCATGCTAGTCACAAAAGAGCTTCCTCATTTTTTCTTTACCTCTTGGGAAGCTACAATTCCTCTTTGACCATAAAAAAAAACCATTGCAAATAAAAAACGAAGGCAGCAGAGAGTAAGAAATTCCTGATACACAAGAAGTAAGCACAAGGCTGCAAACCACCTGAATCGTAGATCAGTCTTTCCTATTAATGCTACTAAGATTTACTCCAGCTGCTGCAGCCACTAGTACCTACAATGCCCCAGCCCAGGGCTGTAACCATCTACAAGAGTTAAATGAAGTATAGCCTTAAGATAGGAATTCATTCATAAATCCCAACAAAGGTTACTGACGGATTATTGCTCTCCAATTAATGATATACTGGCATTTTCAACTAAATGCACATTTGACTGAGAGGGACACAGAATTTAAGATTCAATATTGCAAATGTATAACCTTCAGTGTTCTATGGGGAAAGCAGAACAAGTATTGGTAAATTACTCCCACACAGGCTGAAGAAGCTTGCAATGCCTGAGAGATTTCTTATCTCATTATTGATTTCAATCAAGTCCTCTATCATACAATTCAGTTTGTGGGCACAGAGCTATACAAAATGCCAACAATATTCTGGAGTTGACAGACGTAACTGAAGGAAAGTAGGCACAGCTCCAACACAGCTTCTCACCAAGACTTATCCCTAACCAATTGCTTAATTTCTTACATATATTCCAGTTTCAGGTCCTAAAAAAAAAAAAAAGGAGGATAACAATACCTGAACTGTCTGACAGAGCTAAGGTTTTTCCACCATGACCAGCCTTAGAGTTTTGCAGACTTTGCTCTATTTACCTGCTTTGTATAAAAGCCTGCCTTTCTCTTCCTCTTAAGAGAGAAAGTTATGAGAAGATGAAAAGGAAAAGAGGAATGATTGAGTAGAGCACGAAGACATTTGAGGACTTTGGAAAAGCGGAAGCACAGTTTGGAACTTCACCGTTTGTCTTCACGTTCTCCCAGCTGAGCAACCAATAATCTTGTCTATTAACTTACCTATGCACTGCACTGGAAAATACATACCTTCCTCAAAAAGTTAAAACAGAAGTTTCATGTATGAATCACTCCACTCTCATCTGTGTAATTATACAAAATACACAGTGTAGATCTGATAGTTATCCCACTCAAGAAAAGGAAGTTTTTCCATTGATTTTAATGGAAAGAGACCTTATTTCCATTGCACAGCATAGGCCATCTGCAGAATAACATCCTAGACCATATGTTATGCCTTGCAGGTCTCACTTTAGACCACAATCGTCTTTCATCCCAAACAAACTGCTTTCAATCTGCCATTATTTGCTTTACCAACTATCTTACAGTTATTACTGGAAACTACCAACTGACTTTTTGAAGGAGTAAGGATGGCGACAATAATGCAAGAAGATAAAGTCTTAGAGGAAGTTGTATTTTTATATTGTTATTACTGTAATTGTTGTTATTATTAACGCAAAAGACATAGAGGTTGGGAGAAGTCAGACAAGGCTTAAAGAGAAGACGAAAACAGATGCACAGAAGAAATTGAAGGCGTTCAGTCATGGAAACCTTTGCACAGACACTAAAGCTTACACAAATGAACAGTTCTTTTGTAATGAACTTGACTCCTTAAATGAGCATATTTCACAGTTTGCAGGATCAATCATCCAAAATTAATCCTTAAAACAATGAAAAAAGATACAGGCATCTGTAAGAGAATAAAAATATCATATTGTGCTAATTATCCCTCATTAAATATAACTTCAAAGTGGACAAGAAATCTGAATGGTGGTATAGCAACATACAAAAGTAATGATAAAAACTAGGTTAAGATATATAATAGAATATGCAGTGAAAAGGGAGTAATCAGAAAGACTGAATCAAAAAGAAGGCAAAGCAGCAAAGTAGGAAAGAAAATGGGATAGGTATAAAGAATGAACATGCCTGGGTGTCTTTATTCCCCATTTATTCAGGGCCACAGCCTGCAAACATTTAACACCTAACAAAAAGACTAAAGTCATGGCATTTGGTGTGAATTTCAATAACCTGGGTCTAACTCTTAAAGACATTCCTAGGTTTGGAGGTCTGCCCTGAATGAGCACACAAATGTGCACGTGCACACACACATCTGCAGGATTTAGTCGGTAGCTCACAGCCCTGACAGGGTTGTGTTTATCTTACAATATGGCTCCAATAGCCACAGTCTTATCCAAGTGAGAACACAGATATCCAGTGGAGAAAGCATGGAGAGCACTGCTCCAGTGAGAAAAGTTTCACATGTAAGTGAACTTTGCTCAGATCATGTATATATTAAGTTAGCTATCAACACTTAACAGAAATATGGAGATGCCTTGAAAAAAAAACAAAACAATCAAGAATTCAGAAGAAAACTGGGCATGAAAAAAGATCACTCTGTGTGTAATGTCTTTCAGTGAAGCTCTTCTGCAACTCGGTGCTATTGAAAAAAGAGGCAGATTAATTCACTATCTTAAATTTCTGCAAACATTGTCACCCTGCTGAAGCACCATGGCCAGGTGCCACTGCAGTATCTCACCCAACACTAAGCTCCCCTGTGCTGCCCTGTACTGTCTGGACTACCTGAACAATCATTTTAAAGTAGTCTTTGAAGTTTGTACATGAGCTGCTCTTACATCAGTGTTTATAGTATAGACAACCCCTCAGACATATTGTGTGAGGCAGAATGGAGTAACCATCTCTAATGACATTGCTCAAAGGCAATAATTCATAACATGGGTACTAGAAATCAATAAAACAAAAACCTGAGAGGTGGGAAAAACAGGCTAGGAAAACACATATCATGATGGAAGGTCCTGAAAGCTAAAACAAGGTTATGGAAAAATGAAATGCAAAGTCATTCATTATAAACCTTATTTGTACATTTTTTCCAGGGCAGGTTGAGCTAGAGGACTGTGTCCCTCAAAGGCCACTTGCTGCAGACTTACAAGCTCTGTAATATAGCGTTGTTTGCAGTGTGCAGAAACAAAACTTGACACAACTTTCTGGTCCATTTGAAATGATGAATCCTGTAGACTCAAATATTGCAGGGGAGCCTAGGAGAAGAGTGTCCGTTAACTTGTGACCAACTTTTGACTTCAGGAAACATGAAAGCAACCTGACTTAGATCATAAAATATTCTGGCTGGGATAGTTTTAGCATACTAGTTCAAACATTCTATACCCTAGGATGGCTAGAGGTGTTTCACATACACTAGTAGTATATGGATTTTGTACTGGAGTCTGAGATGTCCTCCATTTGCTCACATTGTACTATTAACAGATCACTTTATTTCAAGTTTCTATGCTTATACAGCAAGTATCTGTGGATACCCAATACTTATCAATTGTAATGTGGCAGCAGAATCCCTGTTAACAGCTTAACTTTGTAAATCTCTTACACAATGCCTGCAAAGCAATCTTTGTAGCTGCTGAGCTTGTTATGAGTTGGGTACTTCTTTGCATCCTGACTGAATCCTAAATGTGCCCAATACAGCTCAGTTTATTTTAGCTAGAGCTATTTCCATAGGCCTGTTTTGATGGGCAGAGCTCCTTCTCTTCTGCTTTGGTGTCTTTTCCATTTAAGTGTAACAAACTTAAAAGATTTTTAAATAAATAAATAAATGGAACAGGAAACTATCATAGCTTCAAGATCTCACTTTCTGGATAGAATTTAGGGCAAGAGGCAATACTAACAAATACAATTTGTACCAGACCTCTAAGTCAATGACTTACATGCTCGAGCCAATGATCACACACATACACAAACTCATGCTGCGAATTCTCTTATAAGCTTGCTGGAGATAACACACAAAAGCTTGTTTAGAGACCTCTGCTCTTTTTTTTCTTAATGTATTATCACTCTGTTTTTGTTATGCCCTTGCACACAGATCCTTAGCTCTCCACTTACAATGTACATTCTGCCTTTCTTGCTGAAACAGGAGGGGAATCGGGGAGAACACAAGTTTCCTAATCACACACAGCGCAAGTCCCCACACTGACATTTAGAAGCCGTAGTGCAGCTCTCTATGATCAGGGCTGCATTTAAGCCTTCTGATAACAGACTGGGTCAGGTAGGCACATCATTCTGGACTTAATAAACTGTACTGACAGAAAACAGTAGCTCCTTTGAAGAGTTTGTGCACACAGAGGTAACAAGGCCAGCTGTGTCGTTCGGTACAGGCAGCTGTCACAAGCCCTCCTTGCCTTTTCAGCCTAGGGAAGAGCATAATGTGGCCAAGAAATAAAACACAGTTCAAAGACCCAAGTCTGAAAGTAAATATTAAAAGAAAAAGAAAAGGACAAGTAAGAACAAAAGAAATCTTAAGCTGATTTCTCTGTTTTTCAATTTACACCACTATAAACAAACTCAAAGGTTTATTAGTTTATAATGCTTTTTGTGGTCATGTAGCTCAAATGTGAGCTTTGATTTAAGAAATGGAATTTGGCAAGAAGTTTCAAGGCAGTCGACTCACTTTCCCATTAAGAAGATTAAAAAAGAATTCAAAATATTTAACTTTGAGTAATAAGGTCTGTACTTGTGTAGCAACTAATCTCATGCTCATGCACATCCCACTTTGGTACTGCACTTGCTTAACTTGAATTCAAGTAATCTCACTGACTTCCAACATACTTCAGCACACGCTAAGTGCTTTGCTGAAATGGGGCCATGATCAGATTTAAACAGTGTCCCTTAATGAGGATTTACCCATTAGAATCAAAGGTCTCCAAAAAGCCACTCAGCCTGTAAAAAGCTAGCCATTCATCTTAACCAGCATTTTTTTATTTAACTTTGCCTTTAAATAAAGCTATCTTGCATACAATGAAGAAATCCTGCAAGAGTTATTTTAAACAGAAGATTTCAAGTTCAGCTAAATGTGGGAAAAATCAGGGTCTGGACTCTTAACCACATCCGGACTCACTGTGCCTATATGTAGAAAGCAGCAGTATATAATCCCTTGGTATATCACAGCCAATTGTGCATTCAGCCTTAACTCTGAATGTGCTGTCTTGCTGTTACAATCCAATAGGCAACATCCATATTTTCTGCCCAAATTGTTTTCAGTTAAGATCTTTTCCAGATTTCAGACATTACTTCCATGCAAAATGAGTTTAATTCAAATCTTTGCACCGCAATAGGCTTTGATTGCATACAGCATATACTTTTAAACACTAATCATTCTCAGTAAGTGAGAAATAACCTTACTTTGCCTTGAAAATACAAAGTACAGTTGAGAATATAGGAAAAATTTAATAAAGAAATACCACCTAGCTCCCCATCTCCAAGAGAGGGATAGTATTCTACATTGAGAAGATTCATTATTTCCTTTAAAGCAGGTTTAGGTCTTTGTCACAATTATTCTGCTACTGCTTTAGCAATACATCTCCTCCCTGCAGGTGCTACTGCAGAAAAAGTCAATATTTCACCATAAATTACCCTGAAGAAGAAATTACGTTATCCCACATCTACACGTAGCAATGACCATCCATTTACCTGTTTGGAGAAACAGTAGCAAAGCCACAGAAGCTGCAGCTTTTGTAGGCAGTAAAGATTTAGGTTTCCCAGGAGTAACAGGGGAAGTTTTGTCTGAGCTGGTATATCTGCTCCAGCATTACTCCACAGCACTACAGGTGGCACAGGCTTGTCTGCAAAAGCAAGCTCTGCTGCACTTAAACTGGAGACTTAGCTTTAAACTGAGTTAAAGTGCAAAAATCTGTATGGATGTTGATTTTTTTGTGGTTTACTTTGATTTGTCCTAATCGATTCAGAATCATTTTAAGCCAAACAAAAATGACATCCAGAATCCTTAATGCCCACCATAGTCTTCACCATTCAATCCAAATTAAAGTAGCAGTTTATTTAAACTAAAGTTGTGCCGCTCTTGTATGTGGACAAGGCCAAAGCTAATCAGGTGTTGTCTCACCACAATCCCAGTAAACAGTCTGAGGGGAGATAATAGAACGCTCTGCTTCCTGCCACAGCAATTAGCAATGAGTGAGGGAGGCTCTGCCAGGCAGAGCTTTACCAACAGCAATTTGGGGTGTACAGGGGAGCGAGAGACAGAATAGGACACAGAATGAAAGACCAGCTCCTTGCTAGATGGGGCTAGCAAATCTATTTCTGCACCAAAGAAACAATCCCCTCAAAGTCCCTCCAGTGTGTTGTCGAATCTGACCTGTGTGAAATTTGAGAATGGATATAAATCAAAGGGAGAAAAAGTAATAAAAAGCTCCCAGCAGACTTGATGACATGTTGATAATGTTCTCGTCCTGGAGTCAGGGTGACACCAGCCCAAAGATGATATATAGAACTAAGCCCACATACCAACGATTTACTGGCCTAACGACAGTTTTCATTGATCAGAGGCCAACAATTACTGGATTTCTTCCCACTGCCTATTTCAGTATCAGGCTTTGGCGTACAATCAAAACATTAGCCCTGCTTCTCCACAGTTCATGTGCCAACTTTGCAGTGGATGCTCAAGCCAAGCAAGAATGATATGCAAATCTGGCAGGTGTTTGGGGCATACCAGTGCTGCTCAAAAGCCCAGCCATAAAAAAGGAAACAGCAGAAAGGCTAGGGGAGTCCCGATCTGCTGCAGAAAGGCTGCAGGCTCTGTACAGTACACAGCAAACAGGTCCCAGAAACAGGAGACATGGCTTTTAAGCAGCAACAGAAAAGCTCAATTATTTTTGCTCACTATAAACAAAGCACATTCTTTATATCCCCTCCAGATTGTCTAAAGGCCTCTCTTGCCACTAAAGCTTACTTCAAAAGGAACAAGAACTTATAAACAGAGCAACTGGTGCTGGTACCAATCATACGACGTTCCTTTGGTTTTTGTTTTGCTTTGTGTCTTAAAGTAGGGAACCAGCAGTAGAAAGGGATTTCATTCCCAAGTGTATGGAAAATGGATGTGTCAAACTGAATTAATATCTGCAATGGCACATTCAAATGGCTGTGATTAAGCTGCTGGAATGAGATGAATCAACGTGGGAAAGGTGCTGGCAAAGAAATATTTTTCCAGTATATTACTGTCTCCTACGGACAGGCACGTGCACATAATTTATCTTGTCTATCAGGATTTACCTATCTCTTCATAGGGAAATTTCCAAAAGCTTCTGTCCACTTTCTTTGGGACCCAAAGAAAAGTTAGGCAAGGCTCCAAACAACTCCTGTTAGACAAAGTCATTAACAGATTCCTTACTGTGGACTCATGAGACACACATGTTTAGAAATCGCCCAGGAGCACACTACACAGTGATATGACACTCTCATTGTGCAAGGCTCTCAAGACTAGTGATGCCACTGAATACTTTCCCTTTCTCTTGACCTTCTGTCCTCTTATTTCTGTTAATCTTTCTCTTAAATCTGATTTGGCCAAGTTCTTCAGCAGAAACAAAAGCAGCTCAAGCATTCAGAAAGGGAAATACTGTTTTTAGGGGCACAGACAATAGAAGATATCTTCTTAAGACCAGATGTTGTTTGAAAAAAAATACTGTCTGACATTTTATGAGGCTTCAAGGGCTGGGCAACTACTTTTAAGGCAGAAGCACAATATGGTTTTGAAGAAGCTGAGAAGGTTGGGTGTTTTTGTTGTTTTAAATAATCTCTATGTAAAAATGAAGCCATCACTAGAAATAGTCAACATGTTGAGAAAAAAACAGGCTAACCAGAAGTTTGTATACTACCAACCATATGTTCTTTCCTTAGAAAAGATTAATATAACACAATTAAAATATTTAACCCTCCTCCACAAAAGGGGAAAGGATGAAATTTAAAGGAAAAATGAGATTAACTATCTGGAAGATGCTACTGGCATGTACTCTGAAAAGAAAGTGAGTTTTCCCCTCTCCAAGATTCCTAACAGTAAAACTTTTAACAAGAGAGTCCTCCAGAAGGTTCAAACACAAGTAGGTTTTTATAGAAAGTTAACTTCTATGTAAACATATTGCACAAAGAAAGACCCCCTGAAAGCAGACAAGGTTTACAGCCTTTATGTGCTCTCCTCTCCAGTACTGGCTATAAAGCTCTTCCTTGCTCCCTCTATTTCAAACTTCACTTAATATGGTATTTTAGCTTCCATGTCTACTTTCTTTTGAAATGACAGCCCAGTTACCCAGTTACAATAATTCTTTGCATTGCAGCCATGCCTACACTCCCTTAAGAAAGAAGTGAGAATCATTTGATGAGTCTCCATGGACTACATACTCGGCCTCTTCTCCATTCAGTTGAAGCACTCATCTAGATCCTAAGCATCTCCTGCAACTGCTGAAACTATACATCTTTGGCAAGAATGTGGACAAAACAAAATTAGCTTTATCTCTTTTTATAAAGAAAAAAAGTCCTAGAGAGCTGTTATTTTAACTTCAGTATTTCAGTGACATTGGTAAACGCTTTCCATCACCAACTGATATTGAGGCTCATTAATCTAAGACCAGAAAATGAAGCAAAGAAATTTTGTTTCTCAGCCCTAACTGAAACGTTTCATCTGTCTGTCTGTGTCTGTATCACATATCTACTGGGAGGAAATATAGGACAGAGCATACCAAGAGGAGTGTCACCTTTGTATTATGCATGTTTGAGCAATTCTCAGAATATTTTGACCATGTATACAGAGACTATAGAAGGTTTTTTAGAGTATATTTTCCCCTACTCTTTCATATCACTGTTCTTTCCTTCCTTTGCTAGTATTTAGACAGTCTGGTGCTCATCAGTATGCCCTCCTGGTCAGGCAGGCATCTCTTTCAGCTTCAAGTGCTCTGTGGGGGTAAAAAGCTCTTACATTCAAAGAGGCCAAATTATTACCTGAAGAGGGTCCCCAGATCAGAACATCTGTATGCAGTAAGTAGGTGTGTTTCTAAATACCAGATTTTTGGAGAAGAGATGAAATAATCTACAAATACAAAGGTGAAAGATTTATTCATACCACATACTTCAAATACTAATCTTACCCATCAAGGTTAAAAAGTTTCTTTTCAGATACAACTCTTTCCCAAGGAACTCGCTTTGGAATTACAAGGAGTACATGGTAACTGCATGCTGTTCACTATACACTGAATAAAATGATAGGGTCAAATGATACTATATTAATGTATTTTTATATCTGTACAGACAGTATCATGGTAAACAACCAACCTTTTCTGTCTCAGTTTCTGGAGGTGCCACACACCCACAGTTTATTGCACTGTCTCTGGAAGTTTTTCAGGGCCTCCTGTGCTGGATTTATTTGCTGTGTTTGATCGATCTCTGATGAATCTCAAGTATGAAAGTGGACTATTGTATTGCACTGTGTGTCAAAATCTGGTCAACGCTAACTTTACACCTTTAGTGGCATACAAAGCATTTTGCAATTTCTCCCAAGCAGCAGAAGATTGTTTGATGCTGTTCCAAACTGTCCTGGACACTTACTACTCACACCTTTGGAATGTAAGAGTACTGTGGCAGCAACAAGAAGCTCTGGTGTCGCCTGGAGACTAAGGCAGACATTAGGACATTACACTCAGTAGTACTCTGTCCAAAACTGGAAGGTTCAGTTAACTTCAGTCAGGCAAAGGAAGTTTACATTGATCACACAGATCAAAATTCCACAACAGTACTTCTCCCCTCCTTCAGTTAAAGGGATTTTTTGGCTCATGCGAGTGAAACTTTTCAGGCTTTATTTTGAGGACAGATGACTTACTGTGTGTGGAGCAAAAGCACTCCAAAAGCTAATTGTCAGCCTTCAGAATTCATTCTTGAGTCTCTAACCTGGCTAGTCTCACCTCTTTCTCTTCTTACCCACTGTTCCCATTTCTCATTTCAGATCTTTGCCTGTTCAATGGATTAGCTTCTCCTTTTTTGGACAGTTGAGGCTTGTGTTCATGTACAGAAATCGACATACATTAAAAACTTTCAACCTGCCAAATCTCACAGATTTAAAATATATGCCTAAATTGAGGAAAACAAGACATAGATTTGCAGAATTAAACTTTAGTTTAAGTAATTCACCAGTCTTGCTTCTTTAACTTCACCTTCATCATTCATTTCAGCTGATGCCAATAATTTTCAGAATATAAATGAGACAAAAAATAGTCTGTGTGGAATGATAGGAAATATAAAACTAAAATAGACAGCTGAAACATGGAGTCAAGACACACTATGCAATTAGGACCATTTAATTTTCTCATTATTTCACTAAGTCAAGTTGCACACAAGGCTGATCTCTGCAAATAGATATGAAGTAGAAAAGCAATTTTCAAGTAATAACTGAATAAAAGGTATGTAAAATCCTTCTTGTTCACAACTTGACAACATCTGATAAGTGCAAGTTTCTCTACACTGCTATACCAAAAACAAAGATAAAAATCGAAGCAATTCTCCTCTTACTGAGACCCATGACCCCAGACAGCACAGCACCCTACCTGCCCAAATGGAATTTCTTCTCTTTATTAATCTCTATGGCAAGTGGTGGGGCTGCCGCTATATTTAGCGAGCTCATGCAGGACTGGCTCCTGCTGTCTTCAAAAGGCATATCAGGTGCTGATGCCTATTTTTAAACAGGACATCTAAACTTCCCAAGTGTGGTGACCCATGAGTTTGGACATTCTGCTTTTAATCAAGTGAGTTAATTAACTACAGGGCTCTAAAGAAAAAAAAAAAGGCATCAAAGAGGAAGACCAGGCTACAATAAAGCAGCTCAAGATCTGAGCGATAGGAACTCCTCCTACTTTAAGCCCAAGTATTCAGGGAAAGAATTTTCTTTCCCCCTCTCTCCTCTTATCTGTGCCACTAAAATATAAGCAAGGTTTCTTCCTTCCTGCAAGAGGCTGACATCATCTTTTGTTCAAGAAAGTCTCAAGCACTGGTATTACTCATTCACAAGTGAAAAGTTATTCAACAGACAAAATCTTGCCCCTAAACACCATGCCATCAGGAAGGCATTCAAAAAAAGTACTGAAATCCATAAGTGAAAGTAAGTGCAAACTGCTTTATAGACATTAACAGAACTGCATAAAGTAGATATGACAACTAGCTGAGGCAGTGAGCAGTGATGGCAGCTTACAGGATGGCAAAGGACGCAATGAGGGCTGAAAAAGTTTAAAGTTCTTTTTAAGACAGTTAAAGAGTTTGAGGAGATAATCAAAGAACCCAGAACTTCTTATAACCTCACCTACTTTGTAACCATTGGCCAATAATCCTTCCAAAGCAGAGTGACAAGGTTGTTAGTTATTCCTTATGCTAGTTATATGTATGCTGAAAAAGACGTTCAATATTGTGAACCATTCAGGAAGAAAAATGCACAGCTTAAATCTGCTCAAGTTATTTATACACACACACACACACACATATGGTCCTTCCTACTGGCGTACATCACACCTCTGGCATAATGGAACTGTTACCATGACCTGTGCTGCTGAGGAAAAAAGCAAGGATTTTCTGTCTATTCCGTGTAAAAAAACAGATACAATGAGATTTGGGATAAGTCATAGTCCTAGCACAAGGCTGAGAAGCACTGAGTGCTTACCCAGTCCCATGACAAAGAGGCAAATGCTAAAAACACAGAACAAGATGATCAATGGACAAATGCCCTCTCCTCTGTCTGTAGGAGATGCACCAACTGTTGATAGTGGGTGTCATGTTCTGGTTCTGCAAAGATAAGTCCTTGGGCCTCTGTTTTCTCTCTCTCTGACACACGCACTCACAAACACACTCTCCCCTTAAACACCCACACTTAACAAAGTGCAACAGAGGCCAAGCTTTGCAGTCAAAGGTTCCTCAATCTATCCCTTTTCAGATACATGAGATTAATGCTTGCATGTCCCTGCTGACATTCCACTTTGCTCTCCAGCTTAATGGCCTTCCTTAAAGTAGCAATGAATAAAGACAGGATAGTCAGCAGATTTTTCCTTTTTTTGTCATCTGTCCTTCTCTTTTTATCCACATAAACATCCTCTCCCAGATTTTTACTGCGGTGTTTCTTTTGGTAAGTTTCTTCCTTCTCAGGCACTGAACATGATTGGGGTTTTTGTTTTTCCTGAGAGAGTGTGACAGTTTTGGACACAGCAGTGACTTCTAGCACACACAGTGGACTCAAGTCTATCCATGGAAACCTGATATATCTCCTCTGGTTAAAATAGCACAACTAACTGTAAAATTTCAAAGCAGCTAGACACTGAGCAGCTAATCCTACCTTACTTACCTCCTGCTATATATTCAAAAATAACAACGATCTCAATGCTGGAAGAAAATTCTCACCCATGGCCTATATATAACAGCAGCACCCAGAGAAGCCAGCCAGAGGCAAGGGCTCATTCTGCTCTGCGTAACACAACCAGCAAAATAAGACATTCCTGCTCACGTGGCTTACCAGAACCAGATACAAGTGTTAAAAATGACCTCACTTAAGTTTCTGTTTCTTTCCACTGATGAAAGGAGCCAGCAGACTAGCTCAGATGTCAACATTTACCTTGTAGACATCTAAAGTTAGCCGAGATCAACTGAGTTCAAGACATGACAAGAAGCACAGAGTACTCAGTGCCTCAGCAGTTGTGACTAGGGGTACTGGCGAGACAAAGGGTAATCATAAATGAAATGCAGATTCTGCATGTGAGTAGTGTAAAATCTGGAAGTTTCCCATTTTATTTAAATAAGATAACAAAGCTATTTTCAAATTAGTAATGAGCTTCCTATTTGTAGAAGTTGGAAGTCTTAGAATAAAGACAAATATGGCAATTTATCTGAGTAGGTACTGCAGGTTTTTACCCCAATACTGCATTGAACATTTGAACTTTTTCCACCTTAGTTGTAATTTACAAAATTCTTGATAGCTCAAATCACTAATGAATCCAGAATCATCTTCTATAGTGTGCCATATGCAGCATATTATTATTGTTATTATTTATTCACATCTCTAGTACTGTCTTTTTCTGGCTCTCTGCTGTTTTTCCCACTCATTTTCATTCCTGATCTCCAATGGTAGTTTTGCAGACAAATCACAGCATTACTTTCATTATTGCTTGACTCAGCATGCTTATTTGCTGAAAAAAATCGTATTCCTAACATCCTCATTGCAATGAAGTCTGATTCTCCCAGACAGCTTTTACTCATATTATTGCATGTTTAGTTTTGTTTAATAGCCTGGTCCTAAGGTACAAGTCATCAACTCATTTTGGTCAGCCTCATTTCTGAGCAATCAAGTCAGCTATTTAAACAATATGTTTCCACTTCTCATCTTCAAGGTAAATTACTTCATTGGGAGGCAGAGTATACTTAGCAGCATCTGCTGTGGTTAAATTAAAGACAGGAGTCAAATTATCTCTCGCTGTTTTAAGAACACTGAGCAATTTTTTTTCTAACTAACAAGATGTCTGGAAAAAAAAATGTGATATCATTTAGGAAGAAAAAAACTCTTCAATTAGGTAAAAAAGGAAAATAACCCTGTTTGATTAGAGGTATGCTGGAGCACCGTGTGCTTTCTGGCACAGCCTGGACTTCAGTAACACAGGAGAGTTCAGAGCCCAGCCCACTGTTCACCATACACCATAAAAACTAAAACCCAATACGCAGCTTGATTTTTACATACATCCCTGAAATTGATTGAGCAATCACAAAGGATTGTCAAACCTCAAACTTTAAAATGAGGGTGAACTCACATACACCTGTGTGAGTAGAACTCTCACCCGTACAACCCATTTTTCTTCTGACAAACAGCTCTTCTCAATGCTCATGATACTCATCCGTGGATCTCATTTTCAAGAGATCAATTGCCTCTAGCAAATCTAGTCATATAAGAAGCCTGTAATACACAAATCTACACCCTCATCTAGCAAAACATCTTCCTAAATGAAAGTTCATACAAATTAGGGTTTTTTATTCATTTTATAATCTACTTTTTTATCAACTTGTGCATGCTTTTGCATTTCTGGTTTGTTTTTTCCTTTCATTGGGTCAATCATGCAAGCAGATGTCTTCGTTAAAAATTAATAAGCAGAGCAACATACATGATTTAAGGCAAATTCTGGAAGACACACATGAAAAGTGGTTTTTTCAATGTATTTATAAAACATAGAGCACATTCATGTACAAATACCAAATTTAAGAAAAATGGAAGTTGCAAAGGAATGTCTCCAAGTGGGTATAATCCTGAGTTCTCAGCTCAGATCTCACTAGGATATGGACTCTTGGAAGACACCGCTTTTAGGAAAAACCTGTGGCCTTTTACACTGGTAGTTACAATTCCCCCCATGTGATATCAAATGGTACGTGAGCAGATTGGATAGACAGCCCAAGGTAAACCTTAGGAAAGCAAGAAAGGGGTTTTTTAACCACAGGCTAGATTGTATTTGGTTAGCAGGTTTTTAAAAGCATGCATGTAAAAGGATACTGCTGCAAAGGAAGTAGCCCAGCTTCAACTCCCATTAACCCTTGTCAGGTATGACTTAAAGCTGAAATCTCACACCATCCCTGGTTTAGCTTTAAGTGCTCAGATATGTACATAGATAATTCTCAAATTCCCAGGGTTTACAGTTCCCATCTTTATCTAATGAAGAGACTTCCTCAAAGTGTTTATTTTTTGAACACACTAGCAAGCCCTCTCATCTCCCAAGCCTCTGAATGCCCGTTTCAGCAAGCTACCAGTTCATGTCACAGTGTAACAAGCGTGAAATCTAACAATAAACCACGTTTGGCCAAATTCATACTAACAAAGACACAGGAAGTAAGACGGGCATAAGGGAAACCCAGTTCACAGCTGTGAAGATCATAACTAAAGTGTTACATGCATGAACAAGATTACATTTCCTATCTAATTCCACAGGGATTAAATCATCAAAATAATTCTGGTAGAGAGGATGGTTAATTTTATTAAACAAATCTGATATATACAAAAGGGAGTCTATTTCCTCTAAAATGAACAGAACATATGAGAGATTCAAGAATATCTTTCATAGCTAAGACAACAGAGAAATTTATGGTCATAGAAATGAAGTTGATTACATAATTAAACAGACTTTGAAAATACCAGTTGCATTTTGGACGTATCAAAAATCCAAATAATATTCTGATTCTAAATACAAAAAGATTTATCCTGCCCTACACAGCCTTAATAGGTGAGAGACATAAATAAACATAGTAGTGGAAAAAAGATCCAGACGAAAGGAAACCACTTATTGCCAGTCACATAAGAGTTCAATAGGAGACCAAAGATAGTGTGGAAGTCCCTCCATCCCATCTCCTGAACGACAACCCTGAGGCTGTATATAATTACAGATGGATGATAAAATGTTCCATGCAATATGTGCTTCATCACTCTCCTTGAATGGACACAGACACAATGCCAGGCAATGCCAGGCAGCTTTAGCATTATTCAAAGGGAAGTTAAACTTTTTTTCTTTCCCACATCTATATTTTTGATATTTAGTACCTATGAAGAAGAGATAGAAAAGGCTGAGTCAGGTCTAGCTTTGGTGGTGGTGGAGCAGATATCTCTCATGGCATAACTTTGCTAGGATCCTGAAGAAATTCTGCTTTTTTTCAGGGAGCAGACATGGATGAACATGGAGAGAAAGAGCAGACATGGAAGAGGAAGTGAAAAAGGAATGCTGAGGACAGGCTGAGTTGGAAAAGAAAATAATTAGAAAAAGCAAGAAGAGAGAGGAAAGGGAAATATTAGTTGAAAGGTGTAATGTAGCTAAACAAAGTATTAGTCCATAGCTCTAGGAGAACTTCTCTTAATACAAGGCTCCCAAGACAAGCTCAGCAGGGTGCCTTCTTTTCTATGGCATCTTTTTCAGCGATATACCAATAGCACCAGGTTGCTGTAAGAAACACCTCTGCACTGAGCATAGTCAAGAATGAGCAGTCTCCCAGTAATTGAGCTGATGGAGAGACCTCCTGCCGTACTTCTATATATAGTGGTGTATTGCAGTGGAGGGAAGGAATGAAAGGATGAAAAGCCTGGGGAAACAAGCCCAGCTCCAATTCATTCTCGCTACATGGAAAGCAATGGTTTATCTTAGAAAAGTCAGGATGGCATACAAGCATACACTGGCCCATTCTGACCACAATTATAGCCATTCAAGGAGTATTTTCTTTTCCAGACACAGTAGCATTCTAATCATCCACACCACTCTCAGTTTCAGGCTATCATGCCAAATTCTATTTAGACAGTTATTATTACTAATAGTCTCACCACCAAATTGACGTGAGCTTCTGTCTCAATGTGGACATAACACTCCTCAGGAACAACAACTAGTATAAGTTAAGAACACAGTAACTGGATTATACATCAAACACTGATCTGCTGATGCATATGCTTTTTCCATCTATCTTAGGGTGCTAGTCTCTGACAGGAAATGAGAGATGAATTGTTTAGCACCTCCAAGAGCTGCAGCTTCTCCCAAAGCAACATCTAATAAATATACTAATACAGTACATCTTTTTTCCACTACTGATCTCCTTTGCAGGAGGATGAGCACTGTCCTTGTATTTGGTCTCATATTCAACAAGTCCTGTTCATCATTAAAACTTGCTCCTCCCCCAAAAGATATTGAAACAGCACGGATAATTATTAATGGCAAAGTAGTAAAGACTTATCACAGGACAGACTAAACCAACAACCCATTATCATCTTTTTTATGTTTAACTTGGAGTATAGGAAAAGTAAAATTAATACAATGTGAAACAGATAAACCTTATGTGCAAAATTGTTTCTTAATGTTGTCAATTCAGAGGAAGCAAAGGCAGGCAAAACCAGCCCATCAGCCTAGGTGAAGGTGAGTTAGCTAGTTGTTACAGTCTCAAATCCAGCAACTCTTCCCTGACACACAATAAAGGTTTAAAATTCTGAGTAGCCACGGGAGCCTCACAGAGCTTCAGACTGCTAACTCACTGTGGTAGTCTGCCAAGCCAGCTGAGGGAACCATGTGGTTTCTCCTTGGTAGAAAAGAAAACCAGAATTTGAGTAAAACATGCCACAGTCTCGATAAGCACTGCCAGAGACAGAACATGAAGGAAGAGATGGAAACCGAAATGATGCTGGTGCTTGGGCTGAGTTCTTGCCTCAGGAAGAACCAGGAAGACTATGACTGACATGTAAAAAGTTAAAAAGACAGATCTGCAAGTCTGAGCAAATGCTATCCTTGAACATGACCAAAAGGTTCCCTGAGAGCTGAGCACTCCCAGTTCTCACTGTAGATAAACGAAAACTATGGCTATAGTTTCCTGAGAGAGCAGCTTCTGAAGTTCATTTGGAGTTTCAGATTAGCCCAATCCAGGAACTCCAAGCCAAACTCAACACTAGAAAAAAGCCCTCACTTTCATCATGCACACAGAAACATAGATAAACACCCTAGTAAAGCTATACCCAGGAAAATGTAATGATCTGTCAGCATCTCTACACGATAGGATCTCCATGCAGAGGCGCTGGGCACTGTTTTCTGCAGAGTGCTCATGGGTGGCAAACCAAATCTGCTTCTTGGCTTCCCTCTGCACTTCCCAGTCAGTAGCCTGCTTCCAGCTCCCTTCCAGTGCTGAACCACCACACTGACCAGCCCCAGCATAGCACTCCAAACTCAGTGCCGTCACTCCAACAGCTTCTGGCACCATAAGCAAATAGAAAAGACGACAGAAAGGAAAAATGAGAAGTAGAAAGGAAAAAAAGAAACATCTAGGGAAAGGCAGATACAGAACTAAAACAAAAAAAAAATGGGCAAAGACATACTACATAATCACAAAGAAAGAAAACAATTACTTCAGAGGCTGGGGTGGACAGGAAGGCTTTAGAAAGAGTATGTAAGAACCAAAGACAAGCAGTAACAACAGGTATCTTTTGCTACATAAGGCTCTCTGTAGAGATGCAAAGGGAAAAATTTTGCCTCTAGAACAAACTACTTGCATTCATTTCCACAGAATAGAAACTCCCAAGTATCTACCTTTGTTTTATCTTTCCATATAGCGTGCCATGCAGCAACACTAGTGTGCAAGTTCATCCAACTGACAAGTTCAGCAACCTGCAGCCTCCTGCAGCAACGCTGCAGTGCTGTGGGGAGCAGCCACCGGCCAGAGAATGATGCATTATAGACCAAAGGCAATGGTTGGGCTTTAGCCTTTCTGAAAGGGATTTTTCACCTGGTATCACAGCAGGAGATGTCACAGTCTATTACACAGATCTTGGATACAACAAAACAGTGTATTCATTTCTATTCTAAAGGAATTGCCATGTTCATTTGGACATGCCTATTAAGTCTTAAGAAAAAATAAATTTGAGCAACTGCCAATTTTAAAGCCTTGTGTTTGATAATTTTTTTCAAGTAACATAATGGGCCTAATCCATATTGTGGGCAAGTATCCTGTAAAATTCAATTAAAAGCCCACAGCTAGTAAACAAAGTGATGTTACGACTCCACAAATATAGGAGAGGTTTCAACATAACTCATGTCACAGGTGGTTCATAGTATGTGATCTTGTACCCACTTGCAATAACTACCTACTGTACCGTTTTTGTGAATGTTACTTGGGCCCCTAAATGATTCCTGGAGAAGGAGATGAAATCATTATCTTGGCCTTCCTTCACTAAACAAAAAAATATTTCCATTTCCATCCTTTGGGATTTCATATGCCCTGAAGTTTGATGGTTAAGGGTACTGTACTAAGAACTAAGCCAGGCCATAAAAAAAAACGTTCAGGCTTTTCTCCAGGGAAATGTTATGCTGTGATCTCACTGTTTTCCCAGATAAATTTCATTGCATTGTTTCTTTTGCAGCAGTTTTGGACCCATGTGAATGCCATAGCCAATACCAGATGTGCCTCCCTGCACTTGCGAGAGCTCTGAACAAAGAAAATCCAGGAGAGCTGGAGTTCTGCTTAATGAGAACAGCCCTGGGACAAAGCTTTAATAGTTTAACTAAAATTACATTCAAAACTTAATTAGCAGAAGCTCTGAACTCACAAGCCGTGGCCCATGAGCTCTAATACACTAATTAGCTAAGACACCCTTTAAAGCCAAGTATAGGAAAACCTTCAAGAGCTGTCACGTGAGCCCTTGGATCTGAGGCAACATTTGTTTTGCACATGGGAAGTTCAGCATTATTTCACTACAATGCTGCCGCATGTACAATTATTACGGGTCCCAATTATTTTGGGCAACAAACTATAAAATGTTCATAGCATATAGTTCTATACATAAGGAAAGATCAAAGTAGATTTTAAACATGGACTTCCAAACATTAATTTGAGACAAAAATCTTGGAGAGATGGATAACAATTTTCAAAACTTCAGAGAAGTTACATCTTAGGGAAGGGCTTAAAAAACCCCTAAAAGTAACATATTCATCTCTTTCTTGAAACCTTCCTGTGTCGATCACAGCATCCAGAGATTTATTTTGATAATTTCCTAACAGGTCTGTTTCAATTTCAGCCCTCTCTGCTTGTTTACTTGCTATAAATAAAATAGCTAAACAAAAAGTTCCTCAAATGTTAGATGTAAAGATTCACTTCAAATATCTAAAAAGCAGATGTTTCAGCAATTTAATAATGAAATGTGACATTTTTTGAAGTTAAACTTTGTCATATGATGTGTCTCTTTTGACAAGTCATGTTGTCTTGGTAATGAAATTCATAATAATTCAAATCAGCTTTGGGTTGTCCTACTATCTTTACTTATAGTATTTAAGTAAGATTACTGTTTTCAGTAGGAAATGTGGTTAAGTCCAGATTTCATGATATGAAGTAATGCAGAACCTCACAAGAAATGCACACAGGGTTTTCATTGTAAATTTTCCCCTTCCCCAAAAACTCTGAGAAAGGTTCAAACTACCTTTTTGTTACTTCAACACAAATGCATGTATTTCAGCTGTTACAATAAAGATTCTTTAAATTATTATTTTGCATTTAAATTCCTACAGCATACCAGCATTATAACGTTTTCAAGTACTTGTCTCTGACATATAAAATTTACTGAACTGATGAAATCAGTTTAAGGCATTGTAAGGGGAGAAGGTGAAAGAGAAAATTTAAATCAGGGACATCAGGACAATTTGATTTAATTAAGGAAACTTAAATGGCTTAAAGAAGATGAACAAGAGGAAAATTTATCGTCTCATAACAGATTTTCAGCCCAATGAAATCCAAGGTGCTTAATTTGTTTAAACAACTACTGTTTTACACATGGAACTGTATAAAACTCATACTGGCACAAATCCACAGCTTATAGCTATTAGGATGGTTACCATCCACAAGAAGTGTCCTTCTTTCCAGTTTTATTTAACGTACATGAGACCCACAAAACATCAAGGGAAATACTAACCAGGAGTGCAGGAAAACCTACTTCCAACAGGTTGAAACTAATAACAACAAAAAAACGGAGTACATCAAAGTACAGTATTTAGTTCTGCTTGTATGTGTAAAGCACTAAGTCTTCCCTTGAGGATACAGAGTTGTGATGTTTGCTTCTGCACTGTGCTGCTTCCATTAAACCCACAGAAAGAGTTCAGGCCTCATGATAACTTTGCAAGTGCTGATCCAGTAAGCCGCTTAAAAGACTCTTGATTCTCAAAGCAAGTTTTTTGCTTCGAGTTTCAAGCTACATTCCCTATTTCAAATGACAGAAAAAAAGGAAGAATCAAGGGAAAAAGAAAAAAATGAAGAAAAATTGAAATGAGACATGCAGGCTTTCCACAGAAGCCAATCAGTAAGAATTTAGCAGCACACCATTCAGATTTCAGTCCATCCTGTTCAAGATGTGGGCAGCAAAATGAGGTTAATTTTGCCCTTTCTCCTGTAAGAAAATGTAGAAAGGAGACTAGTCAGATCTGCAACACAAAATGAGTTTCAATTGCATCCACAGGACAGACTGCTACTCTGCAGTCCTAAGGAAATGCTTCATATCACATTGGTAGGGAGAGATCAAAGAAAATCCATCAGGCTCATACCATGGCTTCCTTCCAAATCTTTAGCCCCAAAGAAAAGATAATGTAATCTAAAGTTAGTTTAGATTTTCCATCAACTCTAGGACTGTCACACCCAAGATAGTACTCAATGGAAGACCCGGTGAGCTATCAAGAGACAAAGCTGGGCAGCATCCTAGCACCTCTGTGGCTACAAATACATGCTGCCTTTGTTTGGTTTCAGAAAATAATTCACAAACACAGAAGCTCACCAGAAAGATATCTCTGATTTTTTTTTCCCCCCCTCTTTCCACTTTAAGTTTCTAATGAACTTCCCACAAATAGAGAAAATGTGATTTTGTGACCTGAATCTCCATTTTGTTTGTAGAACTGTTTGTTTTGTGAACAACACACTCTCCAAGCTAGATGCAAAGTAAATGTATTAGTGGCTTGTATTTCTAGAAAGCATTTGGTTAATGAAAAAAAAAAAGCATTTAAAAACTCTCAGAGGATCATTAAGACACTAAAAATGCATATTCAAACAAGCAGTACAGTTTTCAGTTGGCTGTGGTGTATTTCTACTCATGAAGTAGGACAGCTTTAATTATAGAGTATGTGTCCTCTCAAATTCAAGCACTTCCTTCCATTCCAGGTGAATGATGAACTGCTCTATAACAATGATGCCCTCAAAGGCCCTCTAGTAATTTTATTTACGTAATTTATGTTTCACTTTAGTAATTTTTAATGAGATAGAGTTGAAACACCACCAATTACTATTGTCAGCTATCTCATTCCTGCATATTATGTGGTTAACAGCACTGCTCCCTAATAATCAAATTTGCTTTGTCATTAATGTAGCAAGACTGCAAAAATTGCACAAGTCATATGAACAGGGATGAGACATAAAAGTCTCAGGCATGTTGAAACAAATCTCCCCTTTTCTCACATTCACTCCAGAAGTGAGGCACTGTGTTTGTGTAAATGTGAAAAGAATTTGGCTCATTTTCACATTATTTAGGCCATAAGAGACCAGGAGGTTGCAACATTTGGATCCTACTGTCCTGTTGAAATTATGAATGTCTGGGGAAAAAAGAAAATCCTATAAATAAAATATATAGATGATTGAAGTCAATGGGAACTGCACATCTGCATCCAAGGACTTTATTTGGCCCATAAATGGAAAAATGGCATATATAAGCAAAACAGAAATGGATAATTTCTCAGGTTCAAATGTAAGAATGCAAATGGAAATGACAAAGCTGAAACACAAAAACCTCAAAGAGGACGTGCAATAGACATCAAAACACTTAAAAGAAATTACAGAGAAACATTCTTCAAGATAGATAATTGAGTTAATATAACTAACTTCTCCAGTGAAGTTAAAGTAAAATGGAGTATAGAATTTGGGACATGAAAAAAGAGACCAGGAACAATTTGATACTTCTCCAGGCACCAAAGCCAATCATACTTATGCTATGAAGAAATCCAGCAGGTTACCATGCCACCTAGATTAACTAGTGTTGTCCCTGTGATTGGACCAGCCATGTGCTTTTATGCAAAATATGACTGACAAAGCATGCAGTGTGTGGAATGAATCAAAAATTGAGCAAAGTTGCTCTCTCATGAATAGTTTTCAAGTTTCTGTGTGAAGCAAAGCATAAGAAGTCTGTTGTCAGTCAGACAATACACCACTGACCTTATGCAGCCAGAGTAGAGGTTATAGGCAGAGCTTCATCTTGCTCCTTCAAACTGGGGCTTTAAAGCAAGTCTTGTTCCTAGATTATGTTTTTGAAAGCAGGGTTGGTAGGAACAAAGTTATAGCTGTCTTGCTGTGAGAGCTTGAGGAGCTTCTGTTGCAGATAAGGATACTTTTGCAAAAAAAACCAGGCAGAACTAGTTTACTGTGGGAAATGGGAGGTGTAGAGAATAATCACCTCTAGAGTTTGGGTTACCAAGTGCCTTACCAACACTGAAGTCTCAAGACAAATACTGTTTCATTTTAGTAATGTCCGGTAGTTATCCTCAAAATATCTCTAGATATAGGATGACTGTCCACTAAGAACTCTGAGAGTCCATTAAATAGCTAAGACTTTCTATGATAGGACTCCCAGTTCTGATGCATATGGTATTTTGACCTCAATGCCTCCTTCAATGCATCAATGCTCTGATGTATTCTTACAGGTATCAGGGCACTCTTTTTCCTTGCATAAGGAACTCTGATCTGGAAAGAAAGAAATTTGCTAGGATTTATATTCCTTTCCAGTTTTTCTAAAGCTTTTTGTATTTTGTCTTCAATCCTTCATGTCTGATGATTTGAATATCACTGTTCTGACAGGCACATCATTTCCCTTCTTACAAGGGTTTCTATTACTCTTTCTACTTCGATCATCATTCTTATTTAAATGCAATATTTCAACTAACAACGTGTCTAAAAAGACAATCAAGACTCTTTTTCCTACATTTTCTTGTCATTTGGTAGCCTGTAATACTCAAGGGCTTTTCTTCCAAAATCTCTTTTGAGTTACAGCTCCTTATTCACTTTTGGAAGGCTCAAGGTTACATGAAGCATCTTACATTGCTTCCTGTTACAATCTTAAAAGGACTCTTTTTTGTCTTACACAACTTGTTTCCCATTCTTCATATTCTTATTTGTCTTTTGTCAGTAGCACTTAGAGGCCCAATGAAACCATAGACAACAGTTTGCATATTTTAGCACCAGAACAGAGGGACTCTGCCCCAGAAGTTAAAAACTGAATGAAACAAATAAAGGATAATATCTTTGTGGGAAGGATGAAAAACATGTAAAATGCAGAAACTTCCTTGTCCAAACTTACAAGGAAGTCTCCCAAAGACATGGAAAGTGAGACCAGATCTCCTAGAACTGAAAAGTCATCTCACTCTTCTTACCAATATGCTATTTTCCAGGGCATTTGTGCCTATCTGGTCTATTCAATTATGCAAAGACAACACATAAATTGCTCTCATTTGCCTTTGCAGTCTCCAATATCTGTTTTTCCTACTGACAAAGATGGGAGTTGCTGCAGACCAAAAGCATTCAATTTAAGAAAAAGAGTGAAGGACTTAATTGGAATTTATCAATCCCATTTCTTTAGAGCAGCTCTTCAAGGTACTGATTGGACTAAAATGACACCCCAATAAATTTTATATTAAATATTAAACCAATCAAACACATGCTCTAAAGCAGAGAACATCACTTCTAAGCAAAGATGAGATATTATTTTTCACAAAAATACATTTATTGCTACATGTCTTCTATTAAAGAAAAAAAATCTTGAGGAACCCCAGCCTGGAGCATATAATGGTTTATGCAACAAATACTTGTGAAATGCCTGCTTAAAAAGTTAAACCCCCTGGAGGGCTTGTGAATCTTTTAGTTGTAATATACCCCTGGAGGATTTTATTTTGTATCCGCCTAGCCTGAAGTTAAAGAGTACTTTTTGAACATGTTTGCTTTACTTGAAGCTAAAATCTGGGTTACTTGGGGGAGGGCAATGGAGAGTCTAATAAATCTTACAATATACTTCTTGGCAAGAAAACTACTTACTGGTGTCATGAAAAAACAACTTTACTGCTCTCTAAAGAAATATTGGTTTCAGAAGTTACTATTGTATTCAAGACACATGGAAGCTGCATTAAATCAAGTTGTGAAATGTACTGTGGTTATACATGTTTAAAAAAAAAAAGTTAAATCCTGAAACAGATCCTGACATATTAAAAAAAGGAAAAAAAGAAAGAAAAAAAGAAAGTTTCCGAGGCTTCCATAAATTCTGAAGGAGGAAGTTTCAAACTTGGGTGTTCCTCTCCACAAGTCACATTCCACAAGAAAGCAGTTTGATTTTATGTGTATACTTTTGCCATTCAAACAGCAGGGTTTTTTTAAACTCCTATTTTCACTGTTTAAAATTGTGTATATGTATGCACAGTAAGCACGAACTGAGAGCACACTTGCTCTGAGAGGATCATCTAGTGCATGGTTTCTTATTCATATTTGGGCAAGAGCCTTAACTGTTGGCTTACAACACTCCCAGTTACTTTATTCCCCAAACACTGTCTCCACAAATGGATCAGCTAATTAATCTAGACACGACTAATTAAGGCCACCATCAGCAGAACAACATTGCTTTGCCAGTTGCCTATGCATCTGGATTTCCTCCCACAAGCTACTCAGAGCAAAAAATACTGGGAGGCCCAATCTCTACAGAAAATCAACTGTAAAGAGAATAAAGTGAATTTACATCCTTTGAAAGAAAGCAGATTGAGTAGTCAACTCATCCTTAGAACAGACTCAGCTCAGAAGAAAGAAAGGTTATGTTCTTCCATGCTGCCGCATTCAGTTCTCTACTTGAGAGACCATCAGTACAAAGGAAACAAGTTCAATTCAAAGTCCCTGAATTTCTGTGCTTTCTGTTTGAAGATGCCTATGAGACTGCAAAGTGAGAGCAGGTGCCACAACTATACTTCTGTGGCTTATTTGGTAGACTGTTAAGAAAAAAAAATTTCCTTGGAAGTGGCATTTGTAGCTACGTAGATGTATATGAACCTGAGGCTTCTAGCTCTCCATCTTCACATGATGATTCTGGACTGAGCAGGCCAACTCAGTAAAATCAAGACAATTTTTAAGAGATCTGCATCTGAGTTAGACTTCCATGCTTGCAGTCTATGTTACTTAATTCCAAAACACATCTCCTTCTCCAAGCCTGGATATAGATGATACAGCCTGAGCCACATTGTCATGAGTTTTCTTTTGTTAATCCTCTGATGAATGCACAGGATAATGAAAAATTCTGATTAGTTCAATCAAGTTTAGTTGTTGGTTGTTTGGTTGTTTGGTTGTTTGTTTTTTTAATTTGATTCTAATGATACAGAAAATTACATCTCCAGTTGTTAAATGCATCCACTTCTAGACCAGAACCAATAGCTCAGAACAATATAGCAAATGAGGATCCTTCTCCTTAACGTGACTCAATTCAAAATTGTATAAGGACTATTTTCAATGCATCCATTTCATATAGCAGATTCTGTAAGTGGGGAGAATGTTTCCCAATTTAGGTTACTGTTCTGCTATGTTTCCTCCCTCACCACTCCCCTGGCACCGTGTCCAGCAATAAGAAGAGGGTAAGAAAAAAAAAAACTTGGGAAAAAAAAAAGAGTAAAGTTTATTTGGAACTTCAATATAATTGTCTCAAATCTGCAAATTTGAATGAATACTTAAAGTTACAATGTTACCATCAAAAGAGGCCTACTTCTTTTGATAAAACACTGATTTATCTCAAAGCATCCTGGGAGAGCGGCGCTGAAATATTGCAAGAGAAGCTGGCTTGGATCTAGGTTTCAAAAATGACAAATAAAATTATCAACCCTCAGTTCTTAACTGCCTTACATTAGTCTTCAAAGTTAAAAGGGGGATTAAAAACATCAGTAAGTAAAGCACGAAAATATCAGACAGGCTGGATTTCAAGCACAGTCCAATTTTATCTCCTAATTATTTAAAATGCAAGCTGCCAGTTCCACCAACCATTATGACAACTAAAATCTGATCCAACTTTGCAACAACAACAACAAAAATGTTTATCAGAGAGGTCTAAACCACAGACTCATTTTGTAAACTTGGAAGCAATTCCAGAGCTAGTGCCATACATCTCAAAGGAAAAGATAAACCCTCAGTCACATTTTTATGTAACAACAACAAATACCAACAGTCTTCATGCAAAACCAAAAAAAAAATGAAAAGGCTTTGCAGTCAAAGCCACGAGACTTCAACGACAACTTCTCCTTATCATGGACACTTCCGCTAACACAAGTGCAAGGAAAGTTCTTGGCAGAAGTGTCCTGATCCCTGTGCGTCAAGAGTAAGGAACCAAGCTGGCTCTCAAGGGCTTGGAGTACTTGCTTGATCTTTACAAGAAGGGAAACCTTTTGCCTGCTTCAGAAAGAATCTTGTAGGACAAGGGTTTCACCCCCTTCCGAATCATCTCTGGTTTCCAAAAATTTTGCATGGAAATTGAAGCCAAATGGCACCTGAGAACTAAACACTGAACAGAGAACTGAAGCCTTAAATGGTGTGTGTGAGAACGAAACACAGGCAAACACATTTGAAGCGGCAGGGAAATTTCATGTTCTTACCCTCCAGTCATTTTTTTTAAATGCCTCTGGAGGACAAGCTGGCTCAGAAGATCAGAAAGGGAAACAGTGTCTTTCAATAACAAGCTGCTGTTTCAAATCCTGCCCAGTCTTATGGTGGCTGAAAGTTATTATCCAATAGGTGGCCAACGTTAAATGAAATAGTGATTTCACTTCCAGTTTCTGTTAAGTAGGTGTCTGCAACACAACTGGCAGTTTCACCAGACAGGCCAAGCTCTGGCTCTCCAAGTCATGACCGAGGCATGCTGGCAGGGCAGAATGGTGGTTTATACCTGTTTTGGGGCAAAGGACTTCATTTACCTGTGCTATTAAATATGGACCAGGAGCAAATGTGTGTGTTTTTAAAGAAAGATGAAGAGGAGAATTCTACACATAAGACTTTTTTCTTGATTAATTCCAGCAACAGAATATCTATCTAGCATGTTTACACTATATAAATTAATATTACATCAAATTAAACTCCATACAATTAAACTTTTTAAATTTTGTTCCAAGCTATAGATGAGGAGCTGTAGGACTTTGCTATCTGATACAGGTCTGCTATCACAGTTTATGGAGCAGATGACTAAGAGCTAGGAAATTGTACTGGATGAATCTTAGCAAAGTGCTTCTAGCTAGTTCCTCAACATCAGGACATCTGAGAGTATGGCTACATGGTAGGCATTCCACAGTAATAGCTCATGTCAACACTTCCAGTGGGGTAAATAAAGGCATAAGCTGCCTCAAATTACCTTGTATTTACCATGGGGTATAAGGGAATCCAGACAGTACTCCACGGAACAGTCCCTCACTAATGTGTCCACAGCCTCAATTTCCCAGAGACCATCTGTCCCAAAACTGCAACTAAACACATCTATCAGCCTTCCAGGTACTTGCTCCTAAGATATCTCCACCCTAGCCAGGCAGGTTTGCCTCACAGATAAGGTGGGATGAGGTGGGGTTTAACTCTTCCAGCACTCGGCCATTCCATTCTTTGCCCTGTTGCCAATACAGGCTCAGTGCAGACAACCTATTTTAAGCTTCCTCTGACATTGACTGTCCCTGTATGGTTTAAGGGAAATCGCCACCCAAAAGAACAGCCTCCAGGAGAAACCAAATATTTAGCAATACAAATTTTGGTACAAAAAAGTGCACAGAACATGACTTCCCTTTTCAGTGCACATGAAGGAAAAATCTTGGAAAAGCAGGGAACTAGACACTGTTTTCTCAGCAATATTTATTCTAACTCTGCTCCCACATAAGTTAACTTTTGCACTAAAAGAAAGAAACACCCTGTGAAAACTTTCTAAGAGATTCTTTAGGTTTTGTTTTTTGGGATTTTTTTCCTTTATATCCCATCCAGTGTCTTTTCTCCAGAGTATTCAAAAAAGGGCAGGATGTCCTCAGGTCACTCTACAGTAGTAAGTGTCTGCTGCACCACAAGAGTTAGAATCACTGTTTCCAAAGCTGCATGTTCCACATGTGTTATTGATGACAATGTTATTGATGATTCAACAACAAAAAGAATAAATCCTATATTGTCACGACTATGACACTATAAATATACATATATATACACACACATAAGTATATTCAGGAAAAAAGAAGGTAAATTTAAAACAATTATTTCAGTAATGTGTTAAAAAATAATATTTTTCCTCCTAAATGCATGGATAAAGAACCTTTTGCTAGTCTCTGAATTTGGCTTTCACAGCTACATCATCAAGCAATGTCTTATCCAATAAAAATATTTCTGCAGAATTTAATAACTACATCTATAGCACCTTGTCTGAGATTCAAAAGCCTTGGAAATTAAAATATGGCAAGAGCAGAATTTATGACAACTCTGTGAAGTAATGTCTATACATACGTTCCCTCTTAATGTCATGGTTAATTTACTGCTAGGTCTGTACTGTAACAAACTTGAAAATAAGTTACTGGTTCTCCCCCAAAACAATGCCCACTCACAGCAAGCAAGCTTTTGGCCCCTGTGTCTGCTGAGTTGTTTTTTGCCTACTGAATGATGGCAACCAGCACAAAAGTCAACAATGCTCAGACGTGTTAAAAGCTTCGAGCTCTTTGTAGTATGCTCCATAAGCCATAAGCAAATGTGATACTACAAAATGGCTTGTCATCACCCTCTTCCTGCCCTTCCCAACACATATATTCCTCATGAAGGGATCTTTTCTCTCCAACAGCACCTTTGAGATACTGAAACCTTAGTGCTCTAGTATTTTACTTCTGCACTGTTATAGGAAATAGCAGGGGAAGATGTCTGCTGTTACACAAACAATTCTATTTTTGAATGGAAAACTTCCAAGGTTGGCATTTCCAATATATTTATTATTTCCAGGATCATTAATCTTTGTAAAGGAAGGAGCTCTGAATTACAGCTAGCTGCTGTCAGTATAATCTGCTCAAGCCATGCCTAAAGTAACAGCACTCCTATGTTGAATGGTATCACATACACAATATTCATTGAAAGGAAGAAAAATCCCATAAATCTTGATTTTGCTGATCTGGATGCACATGATTATTCTGTGCTTTCAGTGGAAGAAACTGAAATGAACTGAGTAAAATCGACTCAACTTTGAAGACCTATTACATACTCGAGAAAACCAGAGATGTAAACTATGCAGTTCTAACAGTTCTGACAGAAAATAAAACCTGTACCATTTCCCAAGAATTATTCCACACTCAGACAGATTCCCATTAACATGTCTCTACACCCAATCTATCCCAAGATGGTTGTCTATACCACGATGCTGTCCCTAATTATACTCCTTCACAGCTCTAAATAACCTTTTTTTAAACTTGTGTAACCTAAATTCTCATTCAGTAGCATTCACCGGCATGCTTACACATGGACACTGATTGCAATAGGTATTCCAGAATAGCTACTGTGCAAATACTCTGTATGACAATGAAAGTCTGGATAAGTAAGCACATAAATTACTGATAAATAAAAGTACTTTTTTTTTTCTTTCACTCTACAACAAGAAGTCTTATCAGTTTCCCTATATACAGAAAAAGGAAATCATTTGCTCTTGGAGACATCTTAGTTCAACCACCCTTAGCTCTTCTAGGAATTTCTTCATGTTCAACCTGTATCTCTTTGGGAGTTTCACTGGGAACAAAAAGATATTGCAGATCTAATACGGCTAACAGAGGAGTACTTGTAAACTCCAAAAGGAATGAGATACAGGGAAGAGTAACAATACTGCAGGTCTAAGCTAGTTTCTGAACAGGCAGTGTCCCAATGTCCCCTGTAATGTACCAAAATGAGCAGCAAGTGACAACTCAGCTGAGGTTGTAGCCTGAAGTCACTGAAATCTCCTACTGAGAGATGAATCCCTAATGAGAGGTTCAAAAAGTTAACAAAAGGAAAGATGATTTCTCTAAAGGTCACATTCAAATGCTTCTAAACAAGCAATACTAAAGAGGTCAGGGCTGAAAATAATCAACTGGAACTCTGCCTGAGAAAATAGTTTCAGGATTCTGCCCACCGGCTTGTTTGTCAGTGTACAGGAAATATGTAAATAGAATAAATTTACGTCAAAGTACCAAGCATTTGAGAATGCCTGTGTGCCCCTCACATTCTCTGCTACACAATTATGACTGCCAGAGTCTAACTCTACAGAAATCAGCACTAAGTTCCCCTTTGAAAACAGACACCATGCACTTTCTGATGGACTTGCTTGCCATCATCTCAGGACCATCACACACATTATCAGCCTTTGCTCAGAAGTCTGAACAATTTTATGTAGTCTGAAATGATATTAAGTGCTACATACCAGGCTACAGATACAATGAGAAAGCATGTTCAATGCCTAGCTTATTTGTTCTGTTCACATTTGGGTAATCATTTCTCATTGTCATTCATAAATTATGTATTCTCACAAGAATTCAAATGTAGAGCATTAACCTCCCACTCTGTAAACACACTGCCCAATCAGACCTAGCCTAACAGGTCTAAGCAGATGTCTCTTTACCCAAAGTGAGAATTGTCCTTGCTATTGAATTTAGGCTTAAAAAAAAAAAGTTTCACTCACTACAAGACCTACTTCTTAATGTTCATCTTTCTCACAAAGGTCTCCAAAACCAAGGAATTTTAAATCTTTTAAGGAGTTTAAGCCCTTTCCCATCTATCAATTAATTTCAATTGCTTGAGCAATGAAATATAACAAGTTCTATAAACGCTGAAACAAAGAAATAAAAGCTCTCCTAAAAAGATACCATAAGACACTTTCTTCTCTGCAAGGGTATGCAAACTTGAGTTTTTACTTCAAGAGAATTTATGAGACTGAAACATTATTTTTCACAGACAACACTCTACATTTGCAGCTCCACTAGGCCTAGTCAAGTTGTCCTTATTTGCCAGAATATTCAGAGTTTGCCCAGTAAAAGGTCTGACTCCAGCAGAAATAAATATTTTCTAAAATAAAGACGTGCTGAAAAAGCAAGACTTATGCTTCACACTTATCACAGCACAGCTCTCAAGACACATGGGTAAATATCTCTGCAAACTAGATACAAGCTAAATCCAAAACCACAAATATGGAGAAAGTCTGAAACCAGATCAGAATTTTACAGCTCACCCCCCAACTCTTCTCCTGACAATGGTTGGAAAATGCTTTTCGAAACTCCTACAAAATTTGTTCCATACACAGGAAATGAGTTCAGTAGTACATCTTTGGGGATTAGCTTTGTTTAGCTGTCCAAGTCTTTTGATTCAAAGTCTGTAGATAGTATTGCTTTAGTTGCTACACAGAAACAGACATATTTCCTGATGGGATGCCTCCCTTGCTCACATGGTCATTCACCTTAATCTCTGTTAACTTTATAGGATGCTATACTGCACATATCATTGGCTGTAAATGAAGTCCTTTATACATGTTTCTTGGCCTTCCTCTATTCACAGCATGAAAACGGTGAAGATAAATATACTGCTGAAGCACGGGAATTGGGAAGTTGGATAAAAAGCATTACATTCTTATAGAGGAATTCTTCATTTCTAGACAACACAAAGCAGCACCAGAAGAATTTACTGCTTTTCCGCTTCAGCATAGTGGGCTGTGTTATGACCCTATAATCCACCACAAGCAAAGGCAGCAGCCGAGAGCTGCTCTGCCCCTGGAGCTGTCTGAGAGATGATTATGATTCACCGAACCACAGTTTCCTTTCCAATTTCCCCTGTGCCTCAAGGAAAGCAGCAAGCACTGCCTCTGCACTGTCCCCTTCACAAAACGATTCTACTCATGAGCTGGGCTGTACTTAACCACCCTTCCACTCACAAAACAGGTAAGTAAGGAAGCAGGAGATGCAAGGAGAAATTCCTCAAGCTCCAAAAATACATACATGTTGCACATGCTTTTGTTAGTAATGTGGATATGGTATGGTTAGCCAGTATGTATGGTGCATAGTCGCCTCAAATGTCAGTGTGGTGTGCAAGCCGATGCATGATGGCAAAAGAATTCTTGACGTCCCACACCCATATGGTTAGATTGCCATGTGGCTTTTTTTCTCCACCAAGAGTTAGTTTCTGAACAATGCAGCATTTAAATAAAGCTAAGGTAAAGGCAATAGCTGTTAAAACAGAAGTATCTAATGCATACAGTGTTGACACCTGAGGAATTGAGTGGGAAAGAAAGAAGCACAGGGCAACTGCTGAGCAAGTGTGATCTGTGGGCAACAGGCAGTAAAGAAAACTTTGAAGTCTCCAAAGGGAATGGAAAAAAGACCCTTAACAAAAAATGCCCATATCCAACACAGACTCAAGTACAATGATTCCAGACAGACTGATCAAACTCTCCAAAACTACAGAGCTGCTAGATTAAAACCATCCTTACAATTCAATATTCAGAGAAATCATCCTTAAATACATGATAATGGCTCTTGAGATGCCATTAAATCCTCTTTAGATAGACAGAATTTGTCTGAATTCGCTTCATATTTATAACAAGGGGAAAGTGGGGAAGCTACAGGCTGGGATGTGCCTGGCTGCAAACACACAGCTGTAGGGGTGTGCTCGCTGCTGCCAGGCTAACAGGACAAGAGAGTGCCTCTTCAGCACCATACATTTGACTATGCTCTCTATTGTTTAAAAGCACAAATGACATTCAAGACATTCTCAACAGAGAATTCAGAGGCAACAACTGAAAATCTTGGGAGTATCCATCAGAAACCATCAGTCACCATTTCTAAATATGACCTTGGGTGAAACATCACTGCCAGCACAACAAAGAGGGGGGAAGAGGTGTTAATTAACCTGTAAACCTGCCCCAGGTGATACAAAAGCTCATTAGAAGATGAGGCACTCTCATTATAAGGCTCTCCATTACAAAGCCAGTGCAAACAAAAGCCTATTGTTTTCACTCACCACTCCAGTTCATGGTAAACATTCTGACCAGTTTCACTCATGTACAAACTGCTGCTCTGTAGAATAACTTTCAAGAGGGAATGATTTCATTATTCAAGCAAACATCTGAAAAAAAAGCTCATCTCCCTGCAAAGCCTCAAGTCTAGCCGGTGCAGCTGAGCTCATCTTCTGTCCAATTTTTAACATTTTTCTTCACCCTTTAGTAAAACTCTATATTTCATCTAGTAACAGTGGTATAAGTCTGGCATTCTATTCATCCTATACTATTTGCCTATTATGATTTATACATATGCTAGCCATATGCTCTATTCTTACATCCTTACTAACCTGGCACTGAATTCATATGTGTTACCAAAAGCAAGGTACAGCAATAAGCAGGAAGCCTACATCCCTTGAATGCACATGTCCTTGGACAAGCCTCTACAAGGAGTGGAGATTCATGCATTAAAGATATGTCTCTTCCCCCAACTCCTAATCTTATCCAAACTCTCATTTAGATGAGTAGGAATTAATATGTATTTTCTATTCTTATGTAAAAACTGTATGTTATTACAAGCATTTAGAATTAGACTTCTTGGGCCACTGGATTGTGAGGAGAGCTGGACAGTTCAGAAAGGCTCCTTTCCGAAAGGATTTTAAGAAAATTGCAGAAGAGCAGAAGAAGAAACAATGAGAGAAGGTTTTGGTTTGTTTGTTTTGCTTTTCTTTTTCACAAAGGAGGATTATATAAACTCCAAGGGGAATTCAAACATTCTTTTTCTTTCTTGTTTTGTTAATTTTCCCAGGAAAGCAGGCAACAAATACCTGGCTTATTCATAAAAACATAGCAATGAATTAAGCGTACAGCTAGCATCGAAGTTCATCGTGAACTTTAAATGTTTCTCTGTCTACTTTAACATCCTAGGTAGGTGAAAGGATAAAACTCATCCCTACTTCCCTGATGGGGAAGTGGGAAAAGTTGATAAACCTAGCAGTTTCCAAAAGAAGTCAATATGAGTGGCAAATGCTGGGGTGTCTTGGGTGTCTGTGAAGACTGACATTTGAGAAACTTGAAAAGGGATGTATAGTTAAGTGAGGGTCTAGACTTGAATACATGGCTCCTGTATCTCACTCCTAAGCCATAAATTCAGTGTTTCAGTGACCAGGTAGCACCACAGCCAACAGCTATCCATTTCTGACCACCCACAAAACAAACACCTCCTAACTTCACATTGAAATCCACAGAGCAGTCCTCTAATCTCAAATGACTTCAAAGCCTACCTACCTGGTGAGTGCTTAAGAAAGCTCTATTTAAGCTATTACCCTCTCTCCCTAAGTAGAACAGGGCTGACATCCTATATGTGAAAATCCCAGCCACTAAATAGAGACCCAAGGATTTACTCTGCTTAGCCCAGCTGGCAAAGGCACAACCTGTTATCAGAGATGCAGGGGCTGCATGGTAAGCCTGAGAACCACTGGAGCTCCAACTTCATAGGGATCTTTCTGCCTTATATCTGTATATAAAATTATGGTCTAGCACCACTTGTTGATGGATAAATATATGTGCTGCACTGTAGAACACACAGCTTCCAACAGACAAGAAAGCTACTACTAATTACTGTCACAAAATAAAAACACAAACTGAAAATATTTTGTGGTTGAAGCAAAAAGGATTAAGAATACAGCCCAGATATCCCACCTGTACTGCCTGTACACACGACATGCCCGTTATCACCTCCTTCCCTGTAACAATCAAGTCAACAATTTTGTTATATCCTATGTACACAAATCCTACATTCATTTCTTTGACTTTCATTTGTCCTCAATACTACATAAACCCTAATTTCGCCCTTTCCATCCTTTACCAAATCTGCCTACATAAGATGAAGCAGCATTCCACTCTCTGCCTATTCACCTTTTTTCAGGCCTCCTTTCAGAGGAAAGGTCTAGCTTTTCCTCTAACCAACCCTCCCTCATCTCTTTCTTAAGAGTACATTTTCACCCAGTCTGAGAGGATTGCATTTTGCCCAGTCCTGTTTGATATATTTATTGTGAGACTGGATTGTGTTAGATTGAAGGCCCAGAAAACCCCATGCTGTGTACCTTGCATAGAATGTACTTTCTCTTACACTAGGAAAACGCTTACATATTTTTTATAAATATATATCTATGACATTTTGAAAGTAGGAAAAAAAAATTATAATATCATAAGGTGCCAAGGAATACAAAAGAAGAAAAAAAACCACAGTGAAGAGAATCCTTTTTTATGAAAAAAGAAAACTATGCTTAACACAAACTCCTTCATGAATTCTCTTTATAGTTGCAGCGACACAAATTCACTATTCTGCTGACATTGTTGCTGACGCTACTGAAAAGTCACACGAGAAGGCTTATTTTGAAACAAAGTTTTACAAGGAGAGGATCTATAATGGAACATTTCCTTCTACTTAATCAGAGGACAATTACTGTGACAATATGAAGTTCACTTGCTCTTTTTAATTGTTTCAGTGATAATGGCACCACATTTTGGGCGGGGTAACTGCCACAAAGACATACACTTAAAACTGAAAAATCTTTCATTCCCTCCCCAAATTATTTAATACCAACAAATGGGAGATTCCTGCAGTAACTATGTTTCTGATATTGCTATTAATTTTTTATACTACCTTTGATTGCATTCACTCAAGTCACTGAGGAATTCTTAGAATCGTCAGTCAAAGAAGGAACTTTTTCAGCTCTTTGCCCTTAGAATCACGAGATATAAACTTTCAACTTCCATACACAAGATATTTTTAAAACGAAGAGTGCATTTCCCAGAATAATGATGCTCTAATACCAAACAGCAGCTCAGTTATTCTGTGTTAAGAAACCAAAGCCCTTCTTACACAATTTCAAAGCAGCAGCTGTGACTTTGAAAGTAGGAATTCATCCTGGCCACCTGCTTTAAAACTAGCCAAAATAAATGGGGTGGGATGGTTCCTGTAGATAACCATGGGATGGCAGGGTAGCACAGGTTGTTTGCTGTTAAGGATTAGGTCCTAGACATCACCACCATCTCCAGGACCTCATCCAAGATGAGGACCTTGGGATCAAGCTACATCTGAAAGCTGGATTAATTATTGAGTGGTAGATTGCAGCACTGTTACTCACAAGGAGCAAAACTTCTTTGCACAGCTGAGATATATTGCTCACGGCATGTCATTCACAGTATGATGTTTTGTTCCCACAGCAGATGATCCTTTTCAATCACTGACCAAACAGAAAGTATTATGGTCTGGCTTGTAAGGTATAGTTTTCTTTGAAGAAAGAATTTGGTTTGCTGTTGGCTTGGATTTTTTTTTAATATACTCAAAAACATCCTTATTAGTAATAACAGTAAATTAAAAATTGTTACTTTAAAACCTCAAACTAGCCTATTTTTCTACACTTAATGAATACACAAGCATTGCCAAGACCAGTGCCCACCAGTGCAACTTAGTGGAACACAAGATCTTCCCAGATTCACAACCATAGCTAATGAATCATAGAATTTTTACAGCTGGAAAAGACCTCTAAGATCATCAAGTCCAACCACTAACCTAACACTGCCAAGACGATCACTAAACTAAACCCTATTCCTCAGCACCTCATCTATGCATCTTTTGAATATCTCTAGGGATGGTGACTCCATCACCTCCCTGGGCAGCCCCTTCCAATGCTTAATAACCCTCTTGGTGAAAAAGTTCTTCCTAATGTCCAATCTAAATCTCACCTAGAGCAACTTGAACCCATTTCCTTGTGTTCTATCACTCATTTCTTGGGAGAAGAGACCAACTCCCACCTCACTACGACCTCCTTTCAGGTAGTTGTACAGAGTGATCATGTCTTCTCTCAGCCTCCTCCTCTCCAGGTTAAACATCCCCAGAGCTCCCTCAGCCACTTCCCATCAGACTTCATACAACTGGCCTCAGCCCACTGCTCCAGCCCGTCCATGTCCCTCTGAAGAGCCTTCCTGCCCTCACGCAGATCTACACACCCGCCCAGCTTGGGTGTCATCTGCAAATTTATTTAGATATCAATCAATGATAAAGATGTGAAACAAAACAGGCACCAGGCCCTGGGGAACACCCCTGGTGACCAGCCAACAACTACTGTGTCGTATTCCCAGTAGACATCTGATAGGTTGAAGTCCTCCTTAAGAACAAGGGCCAGCAATCCTGAGAGTTTTCCCAGCTGCCTAAAGAACCTCTTGTCTACCTCCTCATCCTGGCTGGGCTGTCTATAACAGACTCCTACCATGATACTCCTTGTTGTACTTCTTCCTGACTTTTACCCATAGACACTTGACCCTATCCTTTGTTGACCTCAAAACACTCAAGACATTCCCTAACATAGAGGGCTACCCCTCTGCCTCTCCTGCCCTGCCTGTCTCTTCTCAAGAGCAGCACTCCAGTCATGTGACTCATGAAGCACTGTGTACTTCAGGAGATATATCAGAGCCTACTCCTGCTCTCAGCAGAGTTGATGGACTCCAACAGTAACAAAATTTGTCCCACAAAGACTCTGTCATTTCTAATTCTCAGCATAAAAAGAAAGTGTGTTTTGCATTAACCTGAAAATAATTCCCATCAGAAAACTATACTACAAAGTATTACAGAAGAAAAAGAAACCTTTAATATTTAAAACCACACAAACTTGTTCTGACATTCATAAAGAGGGAGGGAAGGAAAAAAAAATAATCAGGTCACTGATAAGTGTCCTAGGTTCTTTCCACTTTCTACTCCTTTTTGCCTTGTTTTCTCCCTTTTAACGTTCCTTGTGCAGAGGCACATTCCAGACAAAGTAACCTACTGTAACACTACCAGTGCCAAGGAGGAAATATGCTCTTCTCCTTATGGCCAGCAAAGGACCTACACTTTGATCTTCAAGGACAAGCCTTTGGATGGTGCAACTCAAAAGGCTGCTGCAAGTTTTGGCTGGGTTTGTTGGTTTTTTTTTCCCCCTTTTCCTATAAATTACTCCTCCTTTTGATGTCTATTCTTGCTCTTAAAAAAAAAAGATACACACATCAGGTTAAGATGAAAACTGCCCACACGACACGCTTGTGTTTACAAGCTTAAGAGCCAGTTTCACTTGAACACAGGTCAATGCTGCTTTAAGAAAACACCACATACCAAAAAAATCACACATGGTTAGAACACATCACGAGCAGAGAGGAATTGTGGACTCAGTCTGTGAGGCACAGAGCCAGGCTGAGAAGCCCTTTGAAGTTAGAAAAACATCCTCTGGTCAGAACACATTTGTGAAACCGTGGGACAGGCGCTTTAAACAACATTCACTCCGAGATCACCTGCGGTGTGCCAGTGGATTGGCGCCTGTGTAACTTCAACAACATAACCCTTTATGTTCCACAAAGATCACTCCAAAATCTCTCCTATCAATAGCATACAGTCAGAAAAACTTTGTGGCAAAACCTGTACCATTGCACCCTCTGTAAAACATGGGCAGGCGGTTCCAACACACACATGAAGTTAGGGTAAACCCTGCTGTTAGCACAACTTGGTCAACAGAAGCAAGGGACAAAGCAGCACTGACACAGAAGGAAGGCATCGACCTGCAGGAAAGGCCACTGCAAATCAGTGTTGTACAAAATATAGTCTGGCATGCAGACTATATGACAAACTACTCACTGTTAGTCACCATCATCATGAGAAGACTCTTGGCTGTGGATTATTAAGTCCAGCTAACACACAGTTTCCCTCTCCCTGTATCCCTCTTCCCCCATTTACAGACTGAACATCAGAAGACTGTCTTATCATCTGAGCTACTTTCCCTCCGCCCAGTCCTGCCATCAGCTATTAGCACCCAGCCTGTTGGCATCAGAAAGCTATACTGACACCATTTAAAGCCAAACGCTACCCTTGATCTGACATGTCTCTCAGACTGGCATGCCTCTCAGAAAAAGAGTTTCTGCACATTTCTAACTGAAGGCAGAACTGGTTATCCACTCCTGGTACTCCTGGATTTTGGAACTGATAGGCAATAACAGCAGATTTTGACTAGACCCCATGTCTGTTGAGAGAGTAGAATGAGGAAGCCTCACTCTGTCTTCAGTTAGGGGTCCTGCTGACATTAGGAGACACTCTGGCTGCACAATAGGCCAGGACTCCTTCCTTACTTAAAACATATCCCTAAAGGCATGACATTAGCACTTCTCTTGTCCAACCATGCTGTTCTTCTTTGACAAGCTTTCCTGTTTTCCCCAGCGGTGGTGAAATTCTCCTCATTTTTTTGAGGCGACCAGGAGTGTCCATGTTGCCATCAGGAACACACAAGGAGGGTCAGATTACTGTTGCAGAGCTAATTGGGGACCTCACAGTCTTTTTGCTACTCCCACAGGACATTACCCGTCGTCTATTACCGGCAAATCTAGGGGGCTTCTCACTGCAGTGTCTTCAATTTCTATCCTTCCAAAATGTGCAAAATCAGAAGTGCTCATAGACTGAGGAAAAATTATTTTAGCAGAGTTTTTTCCCCATGTTTAAACAGCACATGGATGTTCACTGACTAAGCACAGACGACACCTGCATGCTGCAGTCTAGCTTGTCTCCTGGATAACAGCAAATGTCCAAGGGCTCAAAGCTACTTCAACATATCCTACTTTCATCACACAGCCCTCACAAAAATTTACTTCATTCATTTTTTTCTAAATTGCATTAAAAAAAAAAATCAAACAGCACATCTGGAAAAGAGTGCCATGGTAAGGCTGATGAGCAAATTCCAATGAAGTCCATGGAGCATCAATGAATACAATACTTCCTTTCCAAATGCTGGGGTTTTTTTCTTTTCTGTTACATGTCACCATGCTTTAAAGCAAGAGTGACTGCCCTTCAAAGAAAAGCCCCGTACAATAGCTTAGGTAGGAAGAGATCTCATTTACTTCTTTATGCTGTGCATTAGTACAGAGTTAGAGATGTTGTGTGTTTCCTATTGGTCATAAATAATTAAAAACAGTCTTAGAGTAGAAGGGAGGGAGGGGGAAAAAGGAAAAAGAGAGTGTGACTGTGGTGCAATACTTCAACAAACCAACCTAATTAGAGAGAAATCAACGTCATATAATAAAAATGTGGTATTTTAATGGGTATTAAGCAGTGCTGTGGGAATAGCCTCTCTCAAAACATGCTTTTCAAATCTATCTGCAAAATTATATTGCTAATTACAAGAGGGAATTTAAGTAGCAGTACAATTGGGAGAAACTTTTGTGAACCTGTCATAAAATGATCAGATAAACTGCATCTGTGGGGGAAAATACATTGCCACTCCACTAGCAATGTAGCTGCTAGATAACAAGACTATTAGTTTCACCACTTGATCCTTCCCTCATCCTCCACTGATGTGGCTGAGAACCTGATTTAAAACCACTGAAAGCAATGAGGAGCTTCCTCACTCTTACAGCAGGGCTTTCACATAAAAACGTATCAGAGCAATATCGCAGAATTTTTCAAGATGTTAAAACCAGACTTACCTAACTGCACTGAGTTAGTAAAAAATACACCTTTAAAAGTAATTTATTTATGGTATTCTGAAAAACTCCTTTTACATACATATCCACATCAAGAACAAGACCTTGCACATAAGCTTTGCATAAATAAAAATGGCTTTAACTGAGATAACCTATGAAGTTTATCCTCAAAATAAAATTAAATATTCAGGATGGCTAAATGAGGCACAGTTTTTCCATGGGAAAAATATCAAAGTATTATTTATTTTCCTGTAAGTACTTGTTTTGAAAAGCCTTTCCTCCCCACCTGGGCTTCGGCTAAAAGCCACAATCTACATTTAAACAGTGTGTAGGCTTTAGAAAACTATCAACCATCTTTTTTTTTTAAAGCAGGAGCATATGAAATTATTTGATCCACTTTTCATATAGAAACTCTAGGGCTGACCATAAAGAAATAGGCAGTCTCCCAGTGTAAACTTACCAGGATTACATCAAAGACCTTCCTCTAGGATCAGACGATTGATTTCTTCAATGCTTTTTAGAATTTCTTCCAGGATATTTTGGGTTATTGCCTTAGACCTTTGCTCAGCTGGAATGACAGATATTCTGTTTGCTAGACTATGATGTTCTCTCTTTATAGGGGAATAAGTGTCTCTAGTTTATACACAGGTACACTATGTGAACAGAGAGAGACTTGGAAAGTTCACAAGCAAAATTATTATTTATTGTTTCAAAAAGAGTAGTTTATTACAGAAACACTGATATAACCTTAACCACAGCATCTTATGCAATACAGAGGGTGCTTGTTATTCTGTGAGCTCAGGACTGGGGCACTTTATGCTCAGAGAAAATTCACGCTCCCCTAAACAGGCATTTGTCCTTTACATGCCTTTAACGCGTAAGGCTTAGCTTTACAGCTACTACCGCCTTTACCTAACTCTCTTGAACTAACCTTCTTGGAATTATAAAAGATTTTTAACACAGGACAACAAGAATCAGCTTAGTCCTTACCTACCACCATCAAATCTTTGGGGAATCAGACAGCAAACTATCTCTGAGGGCAATGTGATACACTACTCACCATTCTCCTTCCTCCCCCAAGACAAATCTGTCACCTCCGTAGCACTCATCATTCGCATCAGAGTATGGATCAAAAGATCCAAGGCTGCTCCCAAATCCCATTCCTCCTGCAAGACAGTACTTTGTTCTGTCACTTCCCTACTGAGTTTATCCCCTTATTTTATGCCTCACAGCATGTGTGGCTGCACCCCAAGATCAAACACCCATGCATGATTTTCTTTCACAGATCTTGAATCACAATGTTATACTTTAATAGGAACCTCAATATACTTAATCCCTTTAAAGCTGCCACAGCAATGCCCCCAAATGCATTAAATTCCACTCTAATCGCAAAACACAAAGTATTTCTCTGGATGGACAGTGCACAAGACTGTTCTGACCACATGCCAATCCATCTCCAAGCTAAAGCAACATACACTGCCTGCATTTGTTAGTTTGAAGTCCAAGGATACATGGCTGAAAATTCCAGGCACTTCAAAAGTCCTTTGCTGTGAATTTTGCTTAAAACATAACTGATCCCCTCCCACATTTTAAGGGAGTATCTCACATTCTCAAGGGACTCTCATTGCAAATGATATAAGGGACAAATGCTACTGAGTCTGCATTTGAATACAAACGCACTCAGACCAAAAGCAAGTCTGGTAGATGGCACTTTTCGAGGTATAATTCACAGTCAGCTTGATGAGTTTGAGTTTCACTGAGTTTTCAGATTGAGAAGGGTTATCTGAGAAAATTATCAAACTATCTGAGCTTTGACAAAAGCAGAAAAGCTGCTTGCCTGATATGTCTTGTTCACAAGTATTACATTTTATTAACAGCTTCAGATTTAAGGAACAACTCCTTCTCACGTACATTTGGCAGGGATCTAGGTTTGAACCAGGGAACCACAGGGCCTTTCATTACCACTGTCAAGGGATTAGTGTGGTGGGATCTTCTAGGTGTAATTTTATGGAGCTTTTCTTGGCCACTGAGGAGCTTCTCAGGCACTGATGGTGTTTTAGTCTCCTGTGGCCACAATGTGATCTTCTGAGGAGCAAAAGGATTTACTCCACCAAAACTCTTATAGACTAAAACAATAGGATCATTTATTGCCCTATCATATACAATAGGCCACACCACACAAACGAAACCAGTGGTACTCAATTTCACAGCTGTTATAGGACCTCCCAGCAAGAGACTGAACCATTCCTTTCTTCAAGCAATTATGATTCTGTATGACTAAACCAGAAGTATTTTTCACATATGATGGGTACATATGAAGTCACGTGAGACACACACATATAGGTTTTAAGAAATCTGGCTGAACGCTTACTTGTCAATATAAGCCTGTTGGAATGTCAACTCCCATGGCAAGCCAACAGACTGGTCCTTATTCAACAGCAGACATGCATTTGTTATGTGACTGCAGTCTACCTGGAAGACACTAACTATACAGCATTTTCCAACTCCAAAACCGATGTCTCTCACATTCAGAAGCATCATCACTATTCTGTAAGTTACAATATATGCCACATTGCTCTGATGACAATAAATACACAAGTTTACAAAAAGTAAATGCACTGTATGGCTGTACCTCTTGCAGAGGGACCAGGATAGCAATAGCTGAACCTACACAGGCCATTTCCCTTCTCTCTTAGATTATGCAGTAGTAAAAATATCTGTGCCAGCACAGTCCTTTCACCACAGCTAACACCACTGGCATTCCACCACTGCAAGACAAATGTCATGAGATATTCCAACACAAACATACTTTGCTGGCTCAGAAATCAGACACAATGAAGACTTTGCATTTGGAACTTGGTTAATAATTCTTGAATGGAATACAGTCCAATTCAGTCTCCCATAGCTGTAGTTACTCTGTAGGAGTAAATACAAGTTCAGTTTTGCTGCCAGTGTTGGCAGATACGACTAAATAAATTCACAGAGATAGTCTATTTGACCATTTATTCACATTAGTTTTTTGAACTAAAACTATACCTGATTTTCCATGAAAAGATATTTATAAATATCACATAGTCTGAAAACTCCCAAGTATTCAGAGTAACTAGTGTATTAACTAGAAAAGTGGTTTAGTTACCAAAAAATACTTCACGTATTTTGAACATTTCAGCATCTACCGTTTGCTTTCCAACCAGGTTTTGATGCTGACATTCACAAAGCAAAATCCATCCACGAGGATTTCTAGAAAGGCCAACATCTGCAGCACAGAGAGCAATGTTCCATTTTGATTTAAATATCATCACCGAACAATTATTTCCCCAACTTTGAGAAAACTAACTCTTACAAAGTTTCAATACTCAGAAGACTTCTCTTTCCTCTGTTCATAATTGAATTCAAAAGAAACCGTAAAAGTCAACTAAGATCTTCTTCCGAAGAGTGCCTACAAATAGCCACTTACTGAGCTTCTCCTGGGTCTTATTACAGATCTCACAAAACGTACAGAAAACCCTTCTGTTAATGAACGCTGCTGTAAAGAACATTCCCATATGTCAACAATCATATGCTACAAATTTCCCATTTTTGTTATAACTAGAGTTTTAGTGCAAAGTCTGGAGTACATTATTTACATTTAAATCAATAAAGAATATAATGTACTGTTGTTACTTTTCTTCCCAATTTACAGATTAAAATGTAATGCATAATCAAGGCCCTCTCATTCAGAAGAATAAAGGTTTCACTAAGCCAAGAGAAGAAAACATACTCTGCAGCCAAGGCCTTCTCATTCAGAAGAATAAAAGTTCTAATAAGCCAAGAGGAACTGTGGATAGCCTAGGAGATACAGTTTGTATCACACAGATGGGGACTTCACCTAGATGAGAACTTCACATAGCCACTACACAAAATATGCTTCCTTCTTACAAACATCAACATAAGAAACTCCACTTTAGAGGGGGGTGGGAGAAAGAGGGTTGTTAAAGACCAAAAAAAAAAAAGGTTACTTTAATGAGATTGTTTGCAGAAAGTTCATGGGCCATTCAGCTTTCCAATCAACAAGCCAAATTAAAAGTGCACCCATTAAATCTGAAACACCTATAAACCAAGATGAAATACAGACTCTCTTCAATCCACCTCCTCCATATGGCTCAAGCAAAGTCAACTTTTAATTTCATAACACAAAATATTTAATTTATGCTTTTCTTCATATGTCAATTTAACCTCCGGCACATAGCTTTGAAACCATGTAAGGATGCCTAACACTTTCCATATGGCAACTGAATTGTGGCTTTTAATTGCACCAACTGGTATCATTCAAGGATAATTCCCTTGGAATCCAGCTTTCTGCTGCAGTATTGGCCAATTCACTAATCTCATCACCATGGCACTAATACTTTCAGAGACTCTTTGATTGTTAATATTCATATTATAATTTTCCCAAACCAGAGCTGTCAAGATACACTATGTGCACCACTAATTAAATTATCTTAGTTTGTTGGCACCAAATTTCAACACTAAATAAGACTCGGATTTTTCTCTCTCTTTCAATGCAAAGATTGGCAATTTTATTTCATGCCACATACAAAATATTGTATCTCAGAGGATTTTTTTGTCATACTCGTATCTAGCACTTCTGACTGCATTGTTTCTTTAAATCCCCTGAGTCAATACAAATAATTATCTACACAAGACTGCCATTAATGTACTTGAAAACATTTCAGTTTAAAAGATCACTTCAGGCACTCACACAAGACAGCACCCAAGGAAATTTTAATTGCTTTGGCCACCGTATCAGTAAGAAGGCAGTCTTTCAAATGTCATTCTACCCAGGAGATGACCCCAAAGCAGTACTACAATTAAACATTCCACTTCAACAGCCTTTAAGCCATAAAGCCACTAAAAAAAAAGTCTCCTTTCTGTTTATTATTTTCATTTTGAATGAATGAGCTACCCAACTGTGGCTTCCATAAGGCTATGTATTTTCATACACACACACACGTTATTTAACAGTGGGGGATTGGGAAGGGCCTTTTTTTTTTCACATGTAAGAAAGATCATTCTAGAGGAGCAGTTAAGTTGACACTGGCCTAGTCTCCTCTCAGCCATGCAAGGAATGCCCATTAATGTCACTGGCAGTTACAGGCACAGAACAAATGGAGAACAAGCCCCACCTCTGAAGCAGTGATGTGCCTCAGCATTTCATACTGTATTATTCCCAGACCAGATACTCAACTCTAATTAACATCAATTAGGGTTGAACATGAGGATCACTATCACCAATGAACCCAGCAGAAGTGGTAAGCTAAAGTCTTTTCGATTTTACCTAAAATGATTACTTACAACTTGGCTCACTGTGAGCCGGTTTGAAATTTAACTTAAAAGACAAGATTTTTTATTTTCCAACCCCAAGCCCAGATCTCAATGAGACACACAATAAACAAGTAACATTTCCTATGGCTTTGAAGATAAAAGTAAATTGAACTAAGCAAATGTCATATTTAGTATTTTCCCCTCTAGCATGGAACTACTTCTCAGTTAAATAAACAAACACATGAATATTTGCAAACAACGTTGATTTCCAAAAATAGTTTGTAAAAGTAAACACACTGAATAAAATTAAACTTAAGTATTACACGGGATAATCCACAGCATCAGAAAACCTTTCTGGGCACAAGTTAACTCATTCATAAAGCAGCAAAAGATGTATATTCAGTTGGTCTAACAGATTAACAATCCCACTGGTTTCAGGTAGCTTTGAAACTAGATGACTCTGGACCTCATACTTTTCATGCATGCAAGACAATTCTTTTTTTCTTTCACTCTAGAGGATGTAGCCCAGCCTACAGACTCCCTGGTGATTAAAACACTTGGAGCAGAGCAGCCCCTGATGGGAGGGTGGCAGTGGTTTAATAAGATCACAGCCCAGAACAGAACCTTGGACACGCACCAGCAGTGCATCCTTCAGATACGCTCTCCTTCCCCCAGCTCGTGGTTTCACCCAATCATTTACTAGGAGATGCTGCTTATATGACTGATGTATTTGGTAATAGCCGGACACTAATTGCTTTCTTCCAGTGAATTGGAGGGGGGAGATGCAGACAGATGGGGCATGACATGGACAGCATATCAACTGAGGGAAGTTTGCTCTAACCAAGAAAGTCTCAAAACTGCAGTTAGGGAAGAGGAAATGTGGTGTATTCTTGAGCCTTCCTTGTGTCAAACACCCCTTGAGTGAACGGACATAAAGACCTCCCCTCCACAATTATTGTAAATTCAATCACTCTAGACAGGAGTACAAATGAAATTTCATTTCTTTCCTGTATTAGTCACTCATTCTTTTAAAACACTACATGAATCCCCCTGAACTTCAGTGTCATCTCCCTCAGACAACTAAACTTTAGCAAAACAATTCAGTGTCTCTGTTCCTGAGGCAACCAGCCTTCCAGTTGCAACCAAGACAGATTTTTTTGGCCTATATAGAGCAATAAGTAAAATTTCATTATCAACACTCAAGTTCTAATCAAAATGATTCAAATCTTTGAAGTTGCAGACTTTGAAGCAACCGAATGCTCTCCTCTCCCATCGGCAGGTCTTTGGAAGTACACTAGATTTCACCAAACAGTGCCCTACATACTAATGAAACCACCATCAACAAAACTCTGGTTAAGGATTCCTAGGAGGAAAATTATTTCTAGGATGCTATTTTTTTTAAACTCAACTAGATGTTTCCCTGAATGCAGACATTTCCATCAGTGTTTGATCTAACACTTTCTGCCCTAAGTCACAAATGCAGCAATTAGGACCTATTTCAGGGGAAAAAAAAAAAAACCTCATGTTTTAATGAGAAGCCAAAGTTTCATCTGTGACACAATAAAACTGTACTATTCCACTGAGCCTTGTAAGCTAATTGAACATTTTGGGAGGAAATCTGGAGGAGTAAAGAGAAGAGCCCTTGGTCAACTTAAGCACAACAGTACTACATTACTGGGGAATGCACAGCTGTCCCCCACAATCCCCTATGACTAACCATTAGTAGAAGTGGCTGGTTTTCTACATCTTGAGGTAAACAAAGAGCCAAGAGGTTAGGCTACAATTCACTTTGTATCTTGGTATAATTATACAAGAGATCAAAGAGATCTCAGAAGAAAAACAGTCATGCAATCTCAGTTATGGAGTCAATAGCTGTGACTCCATAATCCTTGACAAAAAGACTGTACATATGGCACATCTGGTTCCAATAAAGGATTAGAAATGCATCTTTCCATATTATCAAAAGTTCATATTTTAAAGGAACTTTAATGTAGCTGTCAGAGTGTGCCAGTGACAGTATGACAATTAAAGTAAATCAGTTAACAGGCTATGCTGCATACAGAGACTACCAAATATATTGGGCAATAAATTGCAAATATTTTCAAACATTCAGGAACAGCTCTATCAAGATGACAGCAGAAAGCCTCATGGGAACAGTGCTTTTTAACAGACTCAAACCTATTTACAGTTTTATCATGTAGTAAAGCTCTAGAGTAATTTTTAGTTAACAGCTTGCTAATTGCTGAGCTATGATGAGGACACCTTGAATAAGAAGAGAAATACTGTTCTACTGTCATTGCAGCTGAACATACCTCATGGAACAGAAAACTGAAGAGTTTTGTGCATAGCAAAGTATCTTTGAAAAGAGATTTTTCTTTTTTCCTTCTTTTCAGAAAGCAAAATGTCTTTGTGGAAGAAAACACATTTCACAAAGCTCAAGTCAGAAGTTTTGACCTTTACCTCTTGTATTTTAAACCTATGTTTAGTTTGGTGAGTTGAGCTTCTTTCCTAGAAAATATTTATGAGAAATGTACTGAATGTACATATCTGAAAACCTTAACTCACTAAAATGGGAATAATGAAAAATAATTAAAAGTATGTGCTTTTATTTTACTCTTTGCATCTGTATCATACATGTATATACTATTATTAATGACAACTGCTTTCTCTGGACAAATCGTCTCCAAACAAAGCACAATAAAAATTACTTCAACCAACCACACCTGCAAGTTGAATGTGAAGTGATTATGCTTGTCAATTACAAACATATCAATAGCTTACTCCCTTCTTGTTACTTACTAGTGGATCCCAAACAATCTATCCTCCTCTAACTACAATACTAGTGGAATCTAAAAAGTCTTTATTAGCTTTTCCCATACTACACATCTTCTATGCACTTGTAACACTTCACCTACAAGTAAGTATTCTCCACTTGGAGTTAATTTTTCCTGAGACAGGAGAAGTCCAGGCTTCTGACAATAGAACTGGTGGCTAACAAAGCGAAGAGCCTGCAGGAGGTTTGGTGGCCTTCCTCTGCTTGTACTTTCTGAGTCGCATTCCTTGCTGGGAAGCACAGATTCCAATCTCCCCATCTCTCAGGTTACTTTTCCACTGATGAAGCTTTCAGGCTTGATCCAAAGCTCAGGGAAGTCAATGGGAGTCTTTCAGTAAACATCAATAAGCTCTGGATCATACCCTGAAAGACTGTGAGGACCATATCTAACGATTGTTAAGTTTGTTTGCCTCCCATCATGCCTTTTTGTTTAAAGAGACAACATTTAAAGAAAAAAAAGAGGCAACTTAACCATTCCCTGCAGCCCAGCTTCACAGGGGAGGGCTGGAGGAAAAGGGTGGAAAGTCACCAGTGTGGTAACAACCAGGACAAGTGACATGTGCAGTAACTCATATGGAGAAAGTCAACCACACATTATTAGGAAAGAGTAAATAAATAACAATACACTCTTCGGGGACTTCTTTCCTGAATTGCTCTGCCAAAATGTCACAGACAAACTTGTCCACCAATCAGGGTTCCCAAGTTTGCGCACATTGGTAGGGTGCTGGGCTTTTCCCAGAGATTCTGTTTGCTCCTCTGAAGGGTTTTGTTCTAATTGTCACTGGTAGACAGGTCCCCTTACTCCCCTGGCTTCTGTACCAGCACCAAGTTTACTCTACAGCTCCTAACTTCATCAAAGGACTGAAGGAAACCACACCACAGGCAGCCCCTTGAAGCAGCATTAGGGCAAAGAAAACCCTTCCTTTGCACAAGCGACCCTTGGGAGGGAGCGATGTAGAAAGAGCTTTTGGTTTTCCCTCTTTCAAAAAGAAGGGGCGGGGGTGTGGGGGCAGCGCGGAAGCTGACATACCCTGGCGCTGGAGAGCCTGCAAACAGCCCGGTGCTGGCAGCCTTGCTGGAGTCCCGAGCTACTGCCTCCGCTGCTGCTGCCCCCGGAGTATTTCTGCTTCACCATCCAGTCCTCCAGCCCTTTGCGAGCCAGAGAGGCGTTCACTGCAAAACTATCACCTAGAAAAGAGGAGACAATGCCGCCGCTAAGCCGCCCGCAGAGCCCGCCCGGCTCCCGCGGCCATCCCCCCGGCCATCCCCGCAGCCGGGCCGGGGCTGGGGCCGGAGCTGGGGATGAAGTCGGCACTGGCACTGGGGCTGGAGCCGGGGCCGGCACACAGCGCGCAAACCGCGGCGGAAAGTTGAGGGGAGAGGGCTGGGGGCCGGGGGCAGCCGCCCAGACCGGGGTAAGGCGTTTAAAGTTACTAGCAGTAAGGAGCCATCCCTACCTTCTGGACTTTCTCTGGGTTTACAAACGGCAGCTAGGCAGATCCGGAGGAAAGTGTGTGGGGGAAATAATAAAGGAAGATCATTAGACACCAGTATAAAAAATCACAGCAACAAACCGAGTAAAATCCGAATAAGGGGAAGGGACTAAGGAAGTAGCAAGTGAAAGGAACTAACCATGTTTCGAGTGAAGTTTCCCCATCTCTCTGCATTGATCTGCAAATACGATTCATTTGACTGTTTTCAGTAGGGTCGGGTTCGCTTGCTGTTATTTCTGTAGATATGTAAAATCCCAGCGTGTTTAGAAATCCATGTGCTCCGCTTCTCCCTGCTAACGCACAAGCGAGATCAAATCTCAGTTCCTCTCCTGCAGCACGGGCCGGCGTCCCCCTCTCCGCTCCAGCCTGCCTCCTCTCTCCTCTTTCCCAAAGACAGAGGCGGTTACAAAAGACCTTACTTCACCCACCGGGGAACATGATTGACACCTCATTGAGATTAGACCACTTGCAGGCAGCCTCCGCCTTCCCATTGGGCCGCGGCGGCGGATGAAAGGGGCGAGGGAGCCTTTTGGAGGCTCGAAAAAAAGAAAAAAAAAAAAAAAAAAGGAAAGAAAGAAAAAAGAAAAAGGAGCAGCCGGGGCGCGTTTCACTTCCAGCCAGGCACGGGCGGCGGGGCCGGCCCCGCTCCGCTCCCCGCGCAGCCCCGCGGGCGCCGGCCAGACAATGCACCGGGCTACCCCCCCACCCCCCGCCCGCGGCGGCCGCGCCCGCAGAGCCGCCCCGCGCCGCCGCCCGCCCCGGCCCCGGCCCCGGCTCCGGCCCGCGCTGCTGCCGCTGCCGCCGGCCGGGCAGAGCCGTTCCCCTGGTGCCGCGCGGCCCCCCGCGAGCGGCCGGCGCTGGAGGAGCTGCGCTCCGCGCCGCCCGGCCCCCCCCTTCACTCCAAGCGGCTTTGCCCCGGGGGCCGAAGTGTCCCCTCCCAGCCGCCGCTCTGCATCTGCCGCTCGGCCGCCCCTTCAGGGATGCTGAGGGGACGCGGCCACTGGACGCCCCGCGGGCCTTTTGTGATGCTCGCCAACTGCCTTCCGTCACCCCTGGTACTCGGGGGCGGTGATGAAGCGCTCCTGAACCCCTCGCGTCCCCACTCAGCAGAATCTTGATTGCGAAGGCAGCCAGCATGTCTGGAAAAGCAGTTGCTCTATTGACTTTGTCCGGCAAACTGTTTTTCATGGGCATCTCTGCGCACACCAGTAATCCCGCTGAAGTCACTGTTAATGCCAAAATGCAGTTTGCAGGGTCAGATCCAGAACCTTTTCTTGATTCAAAATGCTGGCAGCAGGAGGACGAAGTCTCTGTCAGCTTTTTAAACTTACTTTTATTAGTAGAGTAGTCGAGATTTTAAAAGAATCTCCCTGTCTTCTCCGCTCTATGAATGGTGTATTTTAACATATAGAATAAATTAAAAGGAAACTTGCTCTTTCATAAAGACAATTCTCACAGTCATTAAAAATGTTTCCTTCCTCTGGCTGGTCATTATTTTTCTGTTTATGAAAATCACATCTCCCTCGAGGTCCTTGTAGTTCAAGTGGGAGAGATAAAAGGGAGTGCATAGTAGATTCAGAACAAGAAAAAAAAAAAATGAAGGCTTCTGAGAATTTTACTCAAGAAACTACTAGTCAAACTATGTAGAGATTGACCCAGATGGGCCTGGTCCAAAAACTTCAAGGACACATCTGTGCTTTCAGATCCATACATTTCAAGTACAGAGAGGAAGGAGTTAGACTTGGGAGCTCGTCTGAAAAAAGATATTCAAAGCATATGTAGTAACACTTCTGCAGGGAATTGGGACGGGGAGAGGAGGGTCAGGCTTGGAGCTCTTTTTTAGAAGGAATTCCGCAGCACATGGATGTGGTGAGGGTCTGGTATGAAATGACTGCACAGCACAGCCGGTGGAAAGCCATTAAATGAACCATTTAAAGCCAAATTGTTCTTAGAATGACTGCAAAGTCATTTCTCACATTATTTCAACTATTTTTCTGTCTAGCAAACGAAACTCTTGCCTTGTGAAATGCCACCATTGCGATAGCATCGATTGCTTGTCAAATAGCTAATAACATGCATCGTTTGTGAATCTCTTTCTTATGTATTTTAATAATTTATTTTGGCCCATTTTTTATGTTGTGTATTTAAAGTTGTTCCTTTGAAGATTGCTTCTTGTTTTGGGGAGGAGAAAGAGGGGAAGAAAGTTATTTAGATGAAACCAGCTCCTTGGGGCATGAGCCTCACCTACACTGTGAAAACTTGTAAAAGCTCTCTGATGCACATTAAGATATTCAAAATCGTAACACCAATTTTATTTTCTCCTCATCTTGCCATATTCTAGGGTACCCATTTTTAACTTCATCAGCAAGTATTTTATCTGGGATATCACTCACTCTCACTGCTCAGGAGGAACAGAGAACACCTTAGTGAAAGTGCCCCCCAAATGGTATGGATTTATTCATTTTTGGGAAATGGTGCCTCCACCATTCAGTTCTCGGGAACCAAACAGGGCCTTAGGAATGTAATGAGTTCAGCAGGTCTGACCAAGCATTGAGGGAAGAAGCCCTCGCTTTCACAGCACATTACAGAGGTCCACTTGTGTCCCAGTTACAGAGATGAAGGGACTTGTGCAGTTGTACCACAGGCACTGCTGTGCAGTACTGCCTTCACACCCACAACACCTATTAGTTTAAAGCAAGTCCTTTTTAGCTAATCAGTGACATACCGTGCAAAACCCAGATTGTCACAGGAGGGCAAATTTGACAAAAGAACCCCAAATACCAGTAACTGACGACTCTGCAGGCAATGGGATTCATGATCGCAATGCTTGGACACAGGTGTGACACAAAGACAGCTGGTGACATGACATTGAGTAAGAATCACCACTGAGGCCTGGGAGAGAAAGAAGTTTTATCTAATCTTAAAGGGCCAAATCTTGAAAATCATAGAGTGGTTTTGCTGAGACAAATTCCAGTTGATTTCAGGAGGATATAGCATGGCACATCTAAACAGGGACCTCAGGGTTTGACTCGGTAGAATTATAATGATCCTCAAAACTACAGGGACCTCGAGGACACAAAGCCTTTTTTTTTCCTTCTGTGGAGCCAGAAGTGTGTTAAGTAGTGACGTCTAGTAAAATATCAGAGTGAACTACACCATTCATAAAACTGTAGTAATGATTAAAGGATCTCTAATTCAACCCAGTGACCCCAGTGGAATTCTTGGAGTTTGAAAGCCATGACGTAGAGTATTATTCATTGCCCTTTCATTAGTGCTGACTATGCTATACTTTTTCAGAGGACAGAAAACCCTTTTGAACCTTGATATAATATCAGCTAGCTGATGACAGGAAATAAATGTATCTTAGCCAAGGAACAAACGAATAAGACCACTCCAGGAATTAATTTTCACTATTCAACAGCATAACAACATTGACAACTTTACTTGCAATAGCAAAAGTTATATCAGTCAGATTGAGAAGAACCCTGAGTCTACCAGTGAAGGTTCTGCTGATGCCCTGACAAAGAGTGGAGAAATTCTATGCAATGGTATCAGCCAAAACAACACATCTAGTTTGATGCTGTATTTGTATATTAGATGCAGAACACTGGGCAAAAATAAACGCTAGCCTGGTGTTATAGTAAAGTAAACCAGCGTTGAAAAGGTTCAGATTCAACACACACCTAAAGATAACTAAACATGGCATAAGGCTGCATGAAAGCAAGTGTCATAAAAGTAGTTGTTTAGAGGCCAGGATAGAATACTACACTACACACTAATAGTGTACCTGACTTTAGACCAGTACATTTAGTCAGAGATCATGTAATACACAGACCTACAGATGCAGCCTATCATAGCAAACATAAATAGCTGATGGGATTCTCCTCCACATTATGCAGGCTTTGCAGATGCACTCAGCAAGCCCACACAGCCAGTGGAGAAGGCCCAGCCCTGCCCAGCACACAAGGCACATGCCAGAACCACTGACACCCACCCGAGAGCGGGGCTCTGCACCAGGCAGTGGTACACCCCCTCTGCCAGGCTGCTGCTTCTTACATGTAGAAGCAGAGGGTGAAGGGCCAATACACATGACAGCAAAAAGAATCACACCAACTGCGCTGTCTGGATAATGGGGTAAGTGGTAGGACACTGCTTTCCAGTTCTTCAGCTTTATCTCCTTCCCCTCTGCTGCCATGCTCAGCTGTGGGGAAAAAAAACACATATATAGTTGCATATTTCTAAACATGCTTCTGGTGCTCTCAGCACCATTGTCAGGGACAACTTGAAGTATATCCAAGATCTTAAGATTTCCAGAACCTAGCTGACACAGAATTTTGAACCCAGTCACTCTCAGAATCACAGAGAGCCACAAACCCACTCAACCTCAATTTCAGCTGCCTTTCAAACAATCTCCTTTTACTCCATCAACAAAGAGCTGCCCACAGCAATGACACTTCTTCAACAATGGCTTCAATTACTGTCTTGGTGCTGCATTTAGGGTCACAATCCTGCTCTTGCAGGTATGACCGATCCTTTTGATAACCTTTAAATGTTGTTTTGGTGACCATATGAGTGCTTTAATTGTTCATTCCCAACACAGACAAATGGGATGTCTGTCACAAGAGACTGTTTCAGTTTGTGGTGGTTTATCCCTGGCTAGGTGACAGGTGCCCACCAAGTTTTCTATCACTCCCCTTCCTAAACTGAGCAGGGGAGAGAAAAATATAACGAGAGGTTTGTCACTCAAGATAAGGAAACAGAGATCACTCAGCAATTAGTGTCACCAGCAAAACAGACTCAACCTGGGAAGAAAAGGTCATCCTACCATCCCATCCTACTGGGCTTCCCAAGGGCCAGACTTGGCTGTAAAGACTGAAGCAAAGAAGGCATTCAGTAGCTCAGCCTTCTCTACATCCTCTGTCACCAGGGCAACCTCTGTGTTCAGCAGCAGGCCCACTTTCCCCTTAATCTTTCTTTTGCTGCTGATGTACCTGAAAGAACTTTTCTTGTTTTCCTTTACTTTCCTGGCCAGTTTGAATTCCAAAATGGCTTTAGCCTTCCTGATTGAATCCCTGCATGCTCTGGTAATTTTCCTTTAGTCTTCCCAAGAAACCAGGCCCTTTTTCACCTTGTACAGATGCCTGCTTTCTCTGAGTTGTCCTAGCAGTTCTTTATGAACTGTTCCAGCATGGAGCCTGCCACAGGGGCAGCTCCTCACACCCTGTCCCAGTGTGGGTCATCCATAGGGAGAACAGTCATAGAACTGTCAACGGTCCTTCAGGTACCGACTGCTCCAGCCTGAGTCCCTCACAGGATCACAAGTCCTGATAGCAAACCTGCTCTGGTGTGGGCTTCTCTCTCCCCACAGGGTCCCAGGTCCTGCCAGGAACTTGCTCCAGGGTGAGCTTCCCATGGAGTCACAGCCTCCTTCAGGCATCCACCCACTCCAGCATGGGCTCCTCCATGGGCTACGAGTGGATCTCTGCTCTCCGATGGTCTCCATGAACTGCAAGGACGCAGCTGCCTCACCATAGGTCACAGAGCAATCTTCCTTCTAATGCCTAGGCACCTCCTCCCCCTCTTTCTCCATGGACCTTGGTGTCTGTGAGAATGTTGTTCTCACCTTCTCACTCCCTTCTCCTGCTGCTGCAGTTTAGCAGCTGAGCAGCAACTTCTCCTTCTCCAGTAGGTTAATCACAGAGGTGTTACCTCAGTCACAAATTGGCCAGGCCTTAGTCAGCTGTGGGTCCATCTTAGAATTGATTGTCATTAGCTCTATCAGCTACAGGGGAAGCTTCTGGCAGAACTTTGTCTAAAACAGCCACCCCTGTAGCACGCCTTCTACCAAAACCTGGCCCAGGCAAAACCACTGCATAGCTTTTGGGTCTTGGCCTTTGGTACCTATGGTCTTGGCAGTTTTTTCATCACTTTTGCCTCAGGCATTTTTGCAATCTAGCATGTCAGCACCTACTAGCTTTAGCAACTTTGCAGCCTTGGCTTATTGCCTCAAAGCTTTGGCATGAGTCTGCACTATGGCATCCTTTCAACTCCAACCTACTTGCTTTGCAGGTTTTCTTTGGATTTTTTTAGGATGTCAGCAACTGCCCTGACCCTAAGGGGGAAGAAAGGCAGATCAGCAAGTTCAAACAGTGTCTATGCAGCAGAAAGATATCTATCACAAAACAAGCACATTCACCATATCAGTTGCCCTTATGTGTAACCGTGGCAGATATTGCACTGGCTCAGGTGTTATGAGAAATTTTTTCAGGTCTTCATAGAACAGTAGGATGGTTTGGGTTGGAAAAGACCTTGAAGATCACCCAGTTCCAACACCCCTACCATAGGCAGGAACAACTTCCACTAGTCCAAGTTGTTCCAATCCCCATCCAACCTGATCTTCAACACTTCCAGGGATGGAGCATCCACAGCTTCTCTGGGCAACCTGTTCCAGGGCCTCACCACCCTCATAGGGAAGAATTTCTTCCTTACAAATGATCTAAATCTAATCTCTTTCAGTTTTAAGCCATTACTCCTTGTCCTTACACTACATGCCCTTGTAAAAAGTCCCTCTCCAGCTTTTTTGTAGATCCCCTTTATGTACTGGAAAGCTGCTCTAAGGTCTGCTCAGAGCCTTCTCCAGGCTCAAGACCCCAACTCTCTCTCAGGCTGTCTTCACAGGAGAGAAGCTCCAGCCCTCTAATCATCTTTGTGGATTCCTCGGTACTCTCTCTAACAGATTCATGTCCTTCTTCTGTCAGGGGCCCCTGAACACAACACTGCAGGTGGCGTCTCACAAGAGCAGAGGGGGAGAATCACCTTCCTTGACTTGCTGGTCAGGCTTCTTTTGATATGGTTGGCTTTCTGGGCTACAAGTGCACATTGGAGAGGTATGTTGAACCAACATCCCCAAGTCCTTATCTGCAGGGCTGCTCTCAATACACTCATTGCCCAGTCTGTTTTTTCTGCCTGGGATTGCCCTGACCCATGTGCAGGACCTTGCACTTGGCCTTGTTGAACTTCATGAGGTTTGAGATTATCCTTGTGCTTCTTCTGAGAACCTCTGATGATCAGCTGGAGAGAACCCAGGCAAACTTCATAGGCTTGGAATGTGAAAACATTAGGTCTCCATACTCTAGTGGATAGAGTTTCTATTATCCAAGTATTTTCTCTCTCACCTCTCTTCAAAGCCAAGTTAACCCATCTAGATAGACGCTGGATTTAAGGCTGATTCAGCAGATGAGCTACTTCCCACAGGGACCACCAGGACACCAAGCTCGGTGCCCTTTGTACTGCCTCCATTAAAATAGTTCCTTTCAGGTAGCACCTCTTCTTTGCTTTGTATTCAGGGAAATAAATCTAAGTCTTAAAATGGAACAATCCACGATGATGAGGATATAGGCTTAGGCCAGGTTAGTCTTTGTTCTCACCATCTATTACTCTGAGAGTCGAGGTCAGTGAAGACCTGAGTTTTGTTGCAGGTGGAATACTTCTCTTTCTGAAATACTTTGTTGTTGTGAACTGCTAATTGTCACCTCTTTTGTTCTGCGACTTTTCTCTCAAAGGATTTTGCTTAGCCAACTCAATAATCCAGGCTTCAGCTCACCAGAAAGTGGAAAGGTGTAAAAAACAACAGATGATACCTAAAAGCAAGTGAGACACCCTTGCTCTCTCTGTAGTCAAGGAAGCTGAACCAAGGCTTTCCTAGCAATTTAGAAGCAACTATCTTTTTCAGTAGATTTTAATGAGTGTTGGATCTAGAATCTATTTGCTTGGAATCTGACTTCAGATCCACCAGAAAGAATCCAAAGATCATACAGAATTACCAGGAATTCTTCTGTCAGTTTCCCCAAGGAAAACACAGCTCTTATCCAAATAAAATGAACTTGCAGCTTATTTACAAATCTGAAACACTGTGGATGTCCTTCATAAAAAGGCAACCCTTGAGATATTTTAAAGTGGTTTTTTTTTCTGAGGGTTTTTTCCAGTGTGTATTTTGCTGAGATGAAATTTGCTAACGACTATAACAATATGCAGAGAAAGAGGAAAAATAACTTTTGCCAACATCATGTACAGTGTGCTACACATAAAAAGGAAAGAAGCAAAGTAAAAAGTAGTGCCATGACTTCAATAATCAGAACCTTTCCTTTAGCAACTATGAAATGACAAGTAAAAAAGTTTTAATATAGGAGAGGATTTTTATTTGCATTTCTTAACAATAAGGGTGGTTTATACTCCACCTGGTGTCTTTTCTCACATCATCTTTTATGGGCTTCTCTCAGTGACAAGTACCTTTGTACAAAGGTTTCCTCCCCCCTTCTCCCCCTCCTCTGGTTCTAACTCTCTAGCAGGCTTCAGCATACAAACACAATGGGAGCATTGATAGGAAGACAGTGGGACACCTCCTTTGATCTTGTGTTCTAATAACTTGTGTATGTTTGTGTCCAAAAACAATGTTCCAAGGCTGTGAGGACTGCTGCTGCCGAAAAGAATACTCATCACAGGGGTGGTGGAATAGTTAAACTGTATTCAGGAGAGTAAAGTACTGGCCAGTAATGTAAACAGCAGACTGTAAACTCTGCTAAATGCTTTGATGACTGAAGAGAGCCTCATTCCTGACAGCTGACAACACAGGCAACATAGGTGTGTTCAAAGCATGGCACCCAGGGTCACCATTAAATCATACAATTCCCTATTACTTTTCATATCCATTCTAGAGGATTCTCATTGCACGTGGACAAAAGAAACATGTCTTGCATTAAAGCAAATAGGTACTGTCAGATAAACCAGCTGGGCTCCTCCACTTTACTGCTGCTTGCTCAATGCCCTTGGAGTTTTTTTAAACTACAAGAAGCTGGATTTTTGTTTTAATTTTTAATTTTGTAATTTGATGTTGCTTTTTTTTCTAAGAAAAGAGTCTGGAAAAATAACTGGCATGAGAACAGAATAAGACTAGTCAGACCTTACATGCAGAACACACTGCTTCTGTAAAATCACTGCTGATGAAGTGGCAACCCGCAGTGAGGAGCTGGAGAAGGAGAAAGACAATTGCTTGATCACTCTCCTGTTATTTACAGTTATGGCCTGGTAAAGTCTTACACAATTGTACTGTCACATATTGACAAAGCTGAGAATTTTGGGAAGAGAATGTAAGAATCAGAATCTGTACCTATGTTTTGCATTTAGGTTCCATCTCTGGAACCAGCAGATTTGAAACTACAGAGTTTGACAGACACTCAGGCCTGATTTTCAATGTGATAGCCTTTGCAAAACTCTCATGGAACATGAAAGGCTTGAATTCATTGTGTGTTGGTTCAGCATAGCACTTCTATGTTAGTTTTGCTTGATTTGGGTGGGTGGTTTTTTTTTTAAATAAGCATAAAGTTTGTTGAAGTTCTGTTGCTATAGTAAGCAAGGTTGGTGCCATGCTTATCAATAAGTGTTATATGTGTTTAATGTAATCAACCTCTGAAAAGGATGAAAAATGTTAGTAAAAGTATCTGTTAAGCTCTGTGTGAATTATAACAACTCCAAAGTATTGGCAAATTTAGTCATAACCATATCATACTGGGAAAGAAAGTATTACTCTAAAAAAATACACCTGAGCTACCATGTCACTGTACAAATCTGGCACCAGTAGCATGTCACAACTATTTTGTGATTCTAAAATAAACTTGGCTATTAAGGTATGCCTTCTTCTGTAAGATACATCAAAATAACCCTTCAGGTCTATTTTTAAGTTGCTTACATGTGGAATACTACCAATTTTCCCCATAGACACTCTGTGTATACCGAGGAATTGTGTTGATTCAAAGCTTGTGATGCAGCAGACAGAGGTGAGGAGCAAAGACAACAGCCATTCTCCATTTTGGTATGTGTGTTTCTGCTCTGCTGGACACAGAGCAGACCCTGACAGCCTGTAGCCTACAGTCTTGGCGATGAATCACACAAGAAAATATCCCAAGTGTTAACTGCAGGTTCTCTGTAACTTCATCCAGGAGGCACAGAAAGCATGGTGCTGGCTCAATGCTCAGCATTTGTGCAGCTTACCAGAGTTGTTGAATCAGCAATAGACTCATTTCAGACATGAGCCTGGAAAGGTGGAGACACACTGGAGAAATATAGAGCGCGTTAGCACTGCCCAGAACCACATACACACTCCAGGAGATGAGATACAGACTGAGCCCTGTGTGCACTACATTTCTTGCAAGGAAAACAGAAATCGCTAGTGAAGTTCAACTAATTGGTGCAACCAGCACAGCACAAACAGCTTGATCTAAATAGCCTATGTTGTTTATCTATATTCTCAAAACTTTGCTGTGTTTTTTCTTATAAGATGCATCCAATGGAACCACAAGTTAGGCTCATACAGATAAGACACTATCTTAAATGAGCTTAAAACCAAAGAATTTTTCACTCCTACAAAGAAACTTCTGAAATCCTGAGAGATGCACAGATACCAAGATGCACAAGATGACCAAGTAGATACAAGATGACCAAGTAAACTCTTTGAACATTTAATTTATACTGCTCTGATTTTCTTTTACCATTAAGTATCGGTTACTGGACTTTGCATCTACTCAGCACATTGCACATTGATCCAACATGTGTGCTGTATATGTGGCCTCTCCACCCTACCTCTGCAACATTTTCATATGGCATTAATGACATAATTATTCCATTCAGATGGGCTGTGTTACTCTGAATGAAGTGAAGATAACCCATGGAGATCCACTTTGCTGCTCTGATCCACACTCTGTATCCCTTTCATTGTGTATTTTCAGATACATGACAGAAACTACAGGAATTCCGGGATTTGCATAAAACTAACAAGCCCCAATTCTTCTCCTGGCATTCAGTAATTTTGCCATGGTGGTTTTGAACTACTGCCAGACCACGTCTTACCAAGGCAGCATTTCCTTCAGCACCCTGCAAAGGCAATGTGCATCATAGCAGGCTTTCCTTTTTACCTCTGTTCTGTCAGCAGGTCAGACAAGAAAAAGACTTCTAGCAGATTAACCACACACCCTGTGCTTTCCTCACAGCTTTACCTACTACCCTCACCTATGGCAGTTTCTTGCAGTGTCTTAAGGGAACTTTTACCTAGAGGACTCCTTCAGTATTTTAAAGCAGTTATAGGACTGTGGGCTGGATCACACTTCATGCAATAATAGCCTAATCTCTTAATTATTCAATGAGATTTAGATTTTAGTTGAGATGAATCATTTTCTAAAAGCACCTGTTAGGACATTATTTGTCTCATCTTAATACAGACATTTAAACAAGGTCAGATGAAATGGCTACTCACCTTCCTTGGCTCTAAGGGGAGACTGGGTAACTAGATCAAGTGAAGATACTGCAGTCAGCTAAAGCTGTGTGAGATATGTTCCACTCCCTCTACATAGTGTAAGACACAACAATCCTTTTCCCTCTGGTCTGGAAGGGAGATGATTTTTTTTTTGTTTTAAACACAAACATAATACTAATGCATGCTACACACTGCAAAACATCTAGGAGATCAGAGGGAACAAATTGCTATTAAGTTGAACAAAGCTCAAGTGAGCATGTATAAAAGCCTGAGAGATCACATCTTTGTCATCTCACAGAAGACACGTCAATGTGTACATTACATATGTGTCAAGCCAATTCCTGGACTTGTGGTTGTTGTGAAACATTTGGAAATGTGTTTTCTGTTTCTGTATGGAATACAAACATCACCATGGAAAGTTTCAATAGTATAAAAGCTATTGTATCAAGAAAAACTTTTGTAACTGCTCTGATCACTGGGTCTGCTCTAATCAGCCCTCTTGTGCAGACGGAAAGAGCACTATCTAGTGACCAGACCAACCCTTCCCATCAACCTCCAGCAGTCTAAATACATGAAAGAACAGCTATGTCATCTCTAGTCCTCATATTCCCAACCAACTAAAGAGTAAGAGTGTTCTAGCTTACATAGGTTTAAGGAAAGATTGGACAAACTAACACAAGAGAAATCCACTGACAGTTTCTGAATACATAGAAGCCATCTCAAACTCTGCATAATTACTCATTAGAGACCACTAGATGACTGAGTGAAGTATCATGATATGTTAACTCTATTATTATATTTTTCCTCAGGCATCTGCTTTTGGTCACTGTGAGATATCAGCATCCTATACAACAATTCTTAAACTGCCTACCACAAAAAAAATGGATTAAAAAAAGTGGATAGTGAGCATTTGAGATCAGTTGAAGTTCACTTATTATTGTCCCCATGAAGGAGAAGAAGAAAATTCTTGCACTGAGTTCAACTAAGCCACTGAGTTGGTCTGGAGACTCCATACTGATTTCAAGAGACCCATGAGTTACAATTCATTCTCTGTATGTCTGAGTAGCTGTACAATAATATCCACATTATTAAAATAAAATCTTGTTTCATAAGACAGTTTCCTCATATGTTCTGAGTATTTCCTACTGAGAGTGGGAAGGCATTAATAAAACTGGATTTAAAATTCTACAAATCAGCATAAATCTCTATGGAAAAAGAATATACATCAGCTCTTCCCTGCTGTTGGATTATTGTTGAATATTCTATGGTTCTCCACAAATTCTTTTCTGTGGCACAAACCAATGAGATGGATAATGTAACTTTTGTTTATACCTTCTACTATCTTTTACTACAGACTCCCTATTTTAATAGCTAATCTTTCACACAATTGAAATGTATACTCAGAATTATGACATCCTGGAAAATAGTTAAGGAGCTAAATTATATCAGTATTAAATCAAGTCAAACAGGATTATCAACCTAAAAGATAACATAGCCTCATCCCGGTTAGTAATGAAGATATTAAATGGCATTTGGCTCCTGCATTGGTTCCTTGAGTACCCTACCAGTGACTGGCCTCAGTGACTGGCCTCCAGCTGGATTTCATACTGCTGATCAGTAGTGGCTGAGCCCATGTATTCAGCCAGTTTTAAGTCTACCTCCCTGTCCACTCTCCTAGACCATAGGAAATCACCTTCATCAATCTGTCAGTAAGGATGTTATATAGGTTAGTGTTAAAAATCTTAGTCAAGTCAGGATAAATAATATCCACAGCAATATCCACATACGATTATCGAAGTCTACTAGGTTTGTCAGGCATTTCCCTGCTTCATAAATCAAATACTGACCATCCCCAGCCACCTTCCATCCTTAGCATCCTTGGAAATGGTTTCCAGGATTATTTGCTACACCGGTTTCCCTGGAATCAAAATGTAACTGTCTGGCCTGTAATTTCTCAGATCCTCTTTTTCACTCTCCTTGAAGATATGAGTCACATTTGCTTTATTTCAGTCCTCAGGAACTGACTGATGATACACTTGCAGAAGCCCTTCTTGTTGTTCTTCATATCCCATGCCAGATTCAACTCCAGGTGGGTTTCAGCTTTCCCAGCTTCATCTCTGCGTTGATATGGGCTGCTAGAGGCTACACCGTCAGATGTGTCTGGAGTTTGTGTCTAGAGTCAATTACAAATGTAATGTATCAACCTCAGAAGTAAACCTGGAATAGTTTTTTGTGTACAGACTGGCAGGAGAGACTGATTTTGCAAGGATTACAAAACATCCCAGCCATCATAATTTTCACTTTAGTAATTAAGAGAATCCAAATGTGATTCCCTTCATACATTTAAATATTGCAAGCAAATTTAAGAGGTTTAAACTGCTACAATGATCCAAACCTTTGTCAGGCTTATAGCTGGGAGCAGAGTTGTGCAGAAAATAGATTTTCTGCTTCGTAGGAAGTCCCACAAATATATTTTTAATAATTCTGAAAGAGGAAAAAACTCTTGACATTTTCATAAACTTTTTCCTGTTCTTTTTGGGGTTTAAACTGATTATTCCAATTTTTAGGCTTTTTCTATTACAAAGCACAATTTGACATCTTAATTTTAAACAATGCTCTGAAAAGCTGCTTTACCAGGTCAACAAGTTTCATTCAATCTGCCTTACAAGGTCAAAATTTTGACCTTTACAAGGTCAAAATGTATTCTAGAGATAGGAAGAACTTCTGTTTCAAGTCTGTTCAAACATCCTACTCCAGTATTTTGAATAGAAAAAGTGAAACATTTATAAGAATTGCCATTTTGCAAATAAAAGCTGTTCCACAATGAATTTTCTGACCAGTTCCAATTTGAAACATGAGAGAATACAGGGATTATATTTACAAGTGGTTTTGTATCTTCAGTGGTATTACTCATCCCTTTCATCTCCTAAGGGCACAGATGACTCAGAAAATCATGATTGAAAGTCCAGGCCCTAGATATAACAAATATAACAATTATATTTATTATTTTATCATATTTTAAAGGTTTAGGATATTATTTGGAAAAATACTTTACAATTCTGGTTCATCTGACTATTTATTTACCTAAATTCATCTTACCAGTGATTTTAGTGAGGAAGGTACACTCATTTCAGAAGCATTTCAACCTCTCTAATCCAGTTTTCCTATGAAGGAAGAACATCTTATTTTTGACAGTTTCCTTTCCACCCGTACTGCAGAGTGTCTCTGATTATGCTGAACATTTTGGCTAGCTAAAGCTGGTTGGCTTTATTTTATGCAATTTTATGCTGAAGATGTTTAGCTGCTTTGTTAGAACACCAGGACTATTTCCCTGCAGGAGACACGAAAGGTAATAATACTTTGTTTGTTAATACTGCGTTAGCAGTCACAGTGTACAGCATCCACAATATCCCTGAACAAGAATTCTGTCCCCATCAGAAACTACAAATAATACAGACCCAATCCTGCAGACAAGATAAGGTAACATAAGAGAAAACAAAACTAAATTAATTGTATGTGTATTCTTCTTTTGGCTTTACAACTGCACAGTCTCTCTGAAGCCATCACATTTCATTACAGTGGAGCTTTCTGGTCCAACTTCACTTATAGAAAAAGTGCCTGCATATCCTCGAGTTCTTTCCTGTCTGTATTTGGCACAGACTTCTAGTATAGGATGAGCATCTGACCTTCAAAAAAAATCTTAAATTCAGAATATATAAAACAGGCTGCTTATCCATTCTTCTTATTTCTAAAGGAGATTAAATGCAGTTGAAGAAACTACACTGCATTCAGAAACTGGACCCTTTGGAAGAAAGGGTGACATTTTCTCAAAAAGAAAAAGTCCACAGACTAGGACTTTTCAACTGTTTCAGTATAAAAGAGCCAAATATAAAGAGCAGGAAACCGTTCTGTACTTTCAGAATAATGTGAAAAAGACAACCCAAGAGAGCTTTAATACCTGAAATGCTCTTAAATCCTAAAGAAAGACTTTTTGTAATACTATATCAAAAGGGGAAAGGGAAATAGCCCAACACAGTGCTTTCCTTTTTTTCAGCATGATATGGATGTGGAAAGTATGTTAATTCCTGTATTCTCAAAGGAAAACAAATAGCATAAACAGACAGACAGGAGAGGAAGAGAGCAGTATGTTTAAAATAATAGAGAAACCCACCACTCATTTAAGCTGTTAGCTCTGGGAAGGCTCAGGCTGTGTGTCCAATCACAGGACCTACAGTTTATGCCAAGACTTGTTTCAGATGCATTCTGCACCAACTCCACCGAACGCAAACACAATTAGAGCATTCAGCATCAGACAGTAGGAGATCCCCTTTGATGTTGGGATAAAATGAGGATATGCATGGTTTTGTCCAAAATGACAACCATCCCAGGTTTACTAATGGGTATCTAATAGAAAAAGAGAACTTTATGATGCTCATTAATTACCAAACTGTCATGTGCTTCTGGCAGAAAGAAAGTAATCCTCTTCTCCAGATTAGACAGCCACCACAAAGGACTTCAAAGAACTTTCAGTCCCCTCCCCTGAGAGCTGCCTTGCATAAACCTCACAGCACTAACCGTGCAAATTAAAAGAAGGGAGCAGTTGACAAACCCTTCCTGATACATGCGCAGTCTATTGCTGTTGGCAGCTCAGACACGAGCCCTTATTCTGCTGGCAGATGTGCACATTCTCCATACATAAAATGTGCTCTAAAATTCACACAAAACTTTACAAATTATCAGTAAACAATGCTTCCCATTCTTGCTTTCAAGCCTAGAGATATTTGTGCTGAAGATTCTTTAGTGGCAATAAAAATTCTTTAAGAAATGCAGCTGAAAGTCTAGTTCTCAGAAATTTTCTTCAGATGTTTTTGTTAATGAGGAGCAGCTAAAATATGCCTTTTTCTGGCAATTCGCCACAATGGGTACAAAGGGCTACAGAGATCATCTAATATGAGAATGGATGTGTTTGGAGTTTGAAGCACTTACACTGATTCCCCTAGTTTTAAATGGTCAGACATTTACAGTGTTGAAGAATTTGCTTTCAGCATAAATTTCTTCCCATGCTCATGCACTTCTATAAACACTTTAGATGTTACTTTTGGGGTTTTTTTTTTCTCCAGAGATTGAACTCTACAGACTTCAAAGTATGCAATACATTTCACATAGTTATGATTGTCATCCAAATGTATGTATTTATGGTTGTTTTCACAGAGGTCTGAAATAGTGCTAAAGTCTGAATTGTCTCTTAGGATGAGCTGGGGATGGATACTTGTGATGTTTGGATAGCATGCAATCTAGATAACAGGATTGTGGTCTTGAACATATTTCTCTTGTGGTTTTTTATTTAGTCATGTAGATTCAAATCACTTTATGAACAAGGTGAAAGACAATGAGCCCCACTGTGATTCAGAATTTGAATATTCTCATTCAAAGGCCTTCCCAAACAGCATTTGGTTAAAGTTATGTGCCTTGGCCTTCTTACTGGGCAGACTAAATTTTTAACAGGTGTCTGACAACTTTAAATTTAAATAAAAGCTTTCTCCAACCATTTTGACACATTTTTTTAGTATATAATGATTACCAGAAGCGTACTGCTATCTAAAATAGAACTAGCTTTATCTTTACCAAGAACATGAGAGTCCAGGGGAAGTAGTGCTGAGTGACAAATGGTACTAAGAGTTCAGGGGAAAAATAAGTAATCATAGGGGTTATCAAAAACTGTTCCTTTGCTCCATAGCTCTGTGGTACATCATGGTGATCCTATTCAAAACCCTAGACTGTTTGAAGGATTTCTTCCTTCTCAAGTAATGTATGTGCTCCTTCTCAGTTTGATTGTTCAGCAGCAACAAAATAACCTGGAAGAAAAAATATCTGATGTTTCTTTTTATGATGAGTAATTTAAGAGCCTTGAAAACTCTAGCGTTGCATCACAAATGTCATGTATTCAGAACATGTGACCATCCTAGGACACAATTATGTTTGTAAAATACTAAATTAGGCTGCTGAAATTTGTTATTCAATGTTTTTAGAGAAAAAAAATCCTCTTTTTGAGTAAAAACATACCCAAAAATTTAATGGAATTTTTTCTCATAATATAGAAAGATTACAAAACTGGAAACAATGGAATTTTGCATGAGAATTCTTTCTCTTTTCCTCTTCCATTGATTTTGAGGATCAAAAATATATTTCCTGATCACCTCTACAGTTAAGTCCTTCATTGTCTCTTTTGCTCACTAAACACATTCATTTTTAGAGTATTCTTTTTTTAAATTACTGACTACTAAGAGCCTCAATACTTCCAAATTGCCATGAGTAGGGCTCTGGCCTTCCTATCAGCTCTCCAGGAAGAGCATTTCTAATGGATCCAGTTCTAACTGATGAAATAAAAAATTAATACTTGAATGTGAGACAATCTCTGTTTGGTCACTCACGAGGAAATCACCTGATAGCTACCAGCTCCACCTCTACACCACGGAAATAAGCAAGTGTCCTACACTGAGGGAAATATGAACACTGTTCACACTGAGAGGCTAAATGAAATATGATCATAACCACTAAATTTTTAGAGTTGTATTGTGCTATAGAAACTTTCCTGATCGTATCTCTACAGATTCTTTCCTTCCCTGCAGAACCTTTAGAAATACCTCTTAATTACTATCACGTGCTCTTGATGCCGCTACTTTTGTGCAATCTGTTTTCTCTGGGATTAAACTATCACATATTATTTTAAATTATTATTAAAGACACATATAATATAGATCAAATATCTGGATTCATTTGTAAGTTTGCTAGAGACAATCAGAAATTGTAGGTTGAAGAGTCACAGAACTTTCTTTTCCACCCCTTTTTAGAGGTTTTCCATTACAGCTGAGTGGACTGATCCTTGCAGGCAGAAATTTAATTGAGATGCAACTAAAAAATGCAATGGCAGAGGAGTTTGTACTGAATTTTTGTGCTGCATTTCTGAGTATGTGAAAGAAGTAGTGAAAGAACAAATGAAGACAGAAAAACAAAATCCAAAGCAAACAGAGGTGACATGATCTGATAAGAGTTAAGAAAAAGGCTTTTAGAGTAAAGGGCTGGCTGGATGAAGGCCTCGATCTCTGAGTCCTATCGTTAATCCCAGCTATGTTCAGGCAAACAGGTCTCCATGCATATTCTTTATAACTAAACAGTTTTGTCCCAGAGAAATACTTCACTCCATAGTCAACTTCTCTCAACAGAAATTAACTAAAATTGGTGTGCACTGTAGGTCAAAAAGGAATTAATGGTGTTAGCAATGAAGTCTGAAGTTGAAGCACAAAAATTTTCAAGTTGCTATCCCTGCCATGCCAAAGTACAAGCTCTGGCATTTTTTCAGCTCAATGTCAAAGTCAAATGAATGGCTCACAAGATGGTCAGAAAGGGCAGGAGTTTTTTTAGCAGTCAGCTACTCTGACCTAACACTGATGAGATAGCAAAATTCTTTTCTCCTCCAAAAAATGGAATCCTTCCAATCCAGGATCAGTCCTTGATACACTTCAACCAGCCAGCACAGGGCATAGCTGTCCACAGCACGACTAAGAGGTAGGAGTCAGGAGGAAGGAAGAGACCCCATTTGAACTGGCAGAGGACTTCAGAGAACTTTTATTTTTGGCATATTGAAATACTTACGTGGTCTTCCAGGATAAACATGCAATGAACCAGTTTATACACACTCAGATGCATCTGGACATACAGATCATGATCAGGGGAGAAAAAAGAAGCAATGGTGATTCTAAGAGGCTGTGGGTTTGCTCATAAAACTTGAACATTTCCCTTTCCCTTTCAGCAGCTAACTGAACAGGAAGGCAACTGGAGCTGAAGAAGATGCCAACTGATTGCTGTGACCTGAGGAAGCAGAAGGCAGCATCTGATCTGTATTTTGGGAAAGAGAAGTCTGAGGTGTTCCAAGATATTTTAGAATCATAGAATTGTTTAGGTTGGAAAAAACCTTTAAGATCATCAAGTCCAATTGCTTTTGCAATTAGCAAAAGCAATAAATTCAGTTGATAGGGGGGAAAAAAATGGTAAATGAGAACAAGTGAAACATTAAATTAAACCATCAAACCTAGTAGCATGAAAAATTTGCCCATAAAAAGAACTGGCAAAGTCTCCAAATGACCATAGGTACACAGAGCTTTGAAGGGCTTAGGAGGCTTATTTGCTGGTATGTGAAAACTTCAGCATAGGTCGGACAGGAAAGAGAAACCATTTTAGTGGTCAGCAGATTGTGATTTGGCAGTTTTAGGAATCCCTTCCATATACATGTATGTACAAACACACACATGCACACACATAGACTGCTCTTTTGCTAGCCTACCCATGAGTCAAAGCTTTTACAGATTGAAGCCAGTGATGGAGGCTGAACATGCAACAGAACTAAGAGTGGTGTTTTAGTACAGGTAATGTTTGCATTCCATAGTACTCCACCTCCTGTCAATAGATTCTAGATCAATAGGGTATTTCTGCTTGAATTTTCAGGAGAGGAAATATGTGCTATGGACAAATCATGCATTGCTCATGTATAAGGATACTAATAATACTATGTGCATTATTTCTAGGTTGAAAAATTAACAGTAAATGCCATCCCAACCAGAGCAATCACCAGGTAAATCCATCCAAACAAAACTATATAAGACAAAAACCAGATGTCTCCTTGTGCCTGTGTTAACTCCTGTTAATATCTAGGGTAAATACACATGAAAAAATTAGATCATCAAAAAGCATGAGTACTCAGAATTTACACAATAGAAAACGCTCCCACTTCATTGACTGTAAAAATGGATTTGTTCTTTCAAGAATAGCCTATAAAGTGCTAAAATAGTTACTTAAGAGGGATGCCATATCAGAACAGTATGCCACAGTGTGCACTCCACTCCAAAATGCAGTTTGTCTTCAAATAATCATGGCTAATGCTTTATCCATCACAGAAGGAAATTTTGGCATTTCAAATTGAAATAAAAGTGCAGGAAATGGAGCTATGTATGAGTTATTACTGGGCCTTTTTAAGAGACTGAACGCTCATAACGTTGCTGTTATGAGTCTGCTGAAGTGGTCAAGCTGGCAAACATCGATATTGTGTGTTAGTTTAGATGATGAAGTCTTTAGTTTTATTAAAGACCTTGATCATGACTTTTTCTAAATGACTAGAAATTAATATTTCATTATATCTCTTTTGAAGCTGTTTGCTCATCCTATTATGTGATTACTAAACAAAGACAGACTGACAATAAAATTAAGGTATGGTCTCCTTTTACCAAAGAAAAGGAAAACCAGACTTCAATTCTGAACTTCCAACTTCTAAAACAGAGTAGAGTGGAAATGCCCTGATTTGTTAATCTCAGATGTAGAACAAACACTTTGAAGACACTTGAACACTTTTGTGTTCAAGACGTACACATTCACAAAGCTCAGACATCAAAAAAGTTGCTGCAAAATAGGGTCTTTATCAAGGGGTGTATGAGCTAACACCTCCCAATATCTGCTTTCCAGTTGAGTCATCTCCATTTCCGTCTTATTTTTAAAGCCTCCCCACAAGTATTACCCATAAGAAATGACGATACTGATTCACAGATCCAATTCTATATGTCCTATTTTCATCACAGGAAACACACTCAGATGCTAAGGATAATTACAGCCTAACACACTCTTTTAACACAGTTTACAGCATCAATTTATTTCTCTTTCCACAATGCCATCTTGCCCTGCCTATATTTACTATAGTCCTCAAATGCATTAACATCTATGAATTCTAACAAAGTCTAGATATTATTCCACATAGCCTCAGCTAACAAAATGTGGAGCATGAGCTCATCTTGCCACAGCACATGACGGAAAGATAAGGAAAGCCAGTTGGAGGTAAATGGTAAGGAACAGTCACCTGTGCTGAAGAATTGCATTGCAAAATAATCTCAATTGGCTGTGTTACAATCTTATTCAGGAAGGAGGTCTAAACAGATGGTGAAGTTATGTGGAAGAGATTGCCAACACTGTCGAAGCCAGTTAAAAGCCATAGAGTATATTAGGGTGAAGGTATTATACTGGGTTCAGGTATAACATGCACAGTAACAATGCTGAAACAGCAGCATTACAGCTTTAATGCTGATTGGAATCCAGGTATTTATCAGAAGAGTTACATGTAAAAGTAGGACTGTGGAACAAATGGAAAATATTAGCTTATGATAAGATAGCAGATGTTGTAACAGAGATAGATCTATAGTATCTAAAAGGATTGATTTCTGAAGTAGGCCACTAAATGGGTGCTTGGAAATAAGTTAGTCATGCCTAACTGAAGTATTAACCATATAGATGTTTTCATAAACCCATAAATTACTCAGTTATCATTACTGGACATTTACCAAGCTTGAAGCAATCCAGCAAGTATGCAAAACCTTGACACCCACAAAGCATTAGTACTCTAGATGAGTCTCTAGTGTACTCAGCCAATGACATCTCATGACTATGGGGGGATAATAACTGATGTTGAGAGGAAGATCAGAGCAGATAAACTCATTGCCAGATTATATTTGATAATATAAAGATAATAAAATGAGGAAATAGCTCTATTCACTCTGAAGGCTTTTCTGAGGGTGTTTGTATCTTGAAAATAATCCCAATGTTAATGCAGAATTATGAGTGTGTTTTCTATTAAAAATATAATCAGTATAATAGCTGTTAAGAAGATCTATCTGATGATCCGGTTGAGGGTCAGAACAGCTTATCTGTTCTTAGAACTGCAAAGATAATATTAAGCATGCAGCTATGGATCTAGACAAAGCTGCTCAGTAAATCAAAAGGCTCCCCTGCTATGTTACACAGCACACAAACAGCTTTAGCTCCTGGTCTGCATACAATGACAGCCACTTAACATGAATTTTAACACTAGGACGTAACATTAAGACAATACTTTTGGAACAGTATTTTTTCATTCCTCTTTTCCCCACTTCTACATTTCAGACAGGCAAAGAAGGCAGAAGTGCTAGTGTGCTCTGACAATGGGGTTAGAATGGTGAACGTTAGAGTTCATACATTGGGCTGTGGAAGAGCTCAGAACTTCACTGGTACAGGAAAGGCCCATTGCATGGTGAGTGAGTAGAGCAAGCATAAAGCCTAAAGCCATCTATAAAATAAGTCTCCAATCTAACTTTCCTCTTGATATCTCAAGATGAATATCACAAAGAAATAGATATGGAGAACATACATCTCAAATCAAAAGCTCTCCTTGTGCTTCCATTGCAGGAATATCACATTTCAGCTCTCTGAATGGTGAACAGATAACCCAGTTAAAGAATGATTCAAGCAGCAGTTCAGCAACTGCTCAACTCTGTGTCATTTTCTGACTGGCTCCTCTTTTTCTATACTAGAGTAAACATAGTTGACAAGGCCAAATATGTAGAATACTCACACAAAAGAAAAACCCCAAACAACAAATCAAAACAAAACTACCCACAGGGGAGAGCCACAGTCTGTTCTCTTGCAGCCAAACTTGGTTATGAAAGACATTCCTGTGAAGGCAAATTGCTGTAAGAGAGAAGTGCTGCATGCAACAAACAGGGAGATCTATCGTGGCAGGGCTGCAAGGAGGGTGGATGTTATTAGGGTCACTTCTTTTCACTCGGGAAATCAGAGACTAGACAAAGGGATCAATTGCTTATCTAGAAGAGTATGAAATCAACCAGAAATCAACAAGAAGATTGGACATATGTGAAAAGTTAAAACGAATGATGTTGTTCTTGTGACCTGAAGTACAGATCTCAAGATTTAAGACTTTCAGAAGCTTTATGAACTAAAGAACTATGACTAGATTTCTGTATTTTGTGAACTACAATAAGGTGATGAGCCAGGTAAAAGAAAAACATTTTGAACATTTAGATTGTATTTAAACTAAATATTCCTTTCAAGTGAACATGTCTGTAATGCACCTACATTGCACGTGCTGGAATAATGGCAGTTTGAAATAAAAGGTTTTCCAAAATAAAATATTTCAGAGGTGAACAATATTAAAGGAACTAATGAGCTTAAATTATTCTTGAAAAGTGTGGGAAAATACTGAAAATGCATGAAATATATATGACACTCGTGTAGCATTTTGAGTTCTGCAAACTGTAGTGCAGGTTTAAGACTAAAAACAAAAATACTACTGTTTTCTTGAAGCTTTCTTCCCCATGGACAAACACATATTTTGATATTTGCACTTGTGCAGAGCCTCGAGTAGCTTAGGGCTTCTCTATCAGCAAAGCAGAGCAGAGTTCATCCAGCTGTCTAATGAGGTAAGAATCAGTGCTGTGACAGGGGATTTGAAGGCAGGACAGGATCCTCAATTTGATAGTTGGGGAACAGAAGGCATAAAAAATGGAAAAGGAATTTAGTTTCAATATTTATGAAGAGACAAAGCAAGGAAACTAATGAAAAGATTCTAATCTCTTTCTGGTAGGCTTTCTGAAGTCTAATTTTGGCAAATGTATGCAGTTAAAAAACTCTCAGTTGATGCACTATCATAAACTGTTACTAGTCAAAGTTACTGGAGGGAAGAGAGATGTCTCCTAGGTTTGGGAATACCACACTGTGAGGATGAATGGATATTAGCTCTAAATTGATGCTAGACTAAGGACTAGAGTCCTTAGTCCTATGTGAACTGGAGAACAAGGAAATATAACTGCCATTTAAATCACAAAGACTGGACCTAACCCTGAGGAGGAAAAGAGTACTGCATAGAAAGTGAAGTTAGAAAGTTTCCAAGATATTTTTTTTCCACTGACCTTATCACCTAGTTTAAAGAGGAAATCTGATCAACTTGTGCAAGAGACTGAAGAGACAGAAAGGGAATATTACCTGCAATAGCAGTGATTTGGACATACTGCCAAGTTCCTTCCAAATTGATAATCACAGAATTCTTTAATAATCTAGATTGGAAATGACTCTGGATATCATTACTACAAACCCCTGTAAATATTTTTACCCTTATACCTTTTCAGAATGTCCTTTGGTGCAACCTGTGAGCACTGCTTCTCAACCTTTCACCGAGTATCTCCAGGAAGAGTATCATGAGTATTAAAAGTGCAGGACATGCAATACTTCGTCAAGCTAATGACTCAGTATAATGTTTCTAAGCATTACAAGCTGTTAAGGGAAGACAAGGTGTGCACAGGTCTGTCGCCATCATCCTTCCTGATTTCAACAAGTGGAAATTTAGGAACATCTTGAGTTAGAGCCTGTAACCCAGCAGTGGTGCTTAATAAAATATAGTTTTAATCCTTTCTTGAACCTATTTTGTTTCCACAAAATTCTGTGGTATTAAGTGCTGTAGTTGAATCATAAATTATGAAAAATCCCTTTCTTCACTTAAAGTGAAACAAACCAATGTCTCCCAGTTTTAGCAATATTGTATTTGGAAGCAAGCAAGACTAAGATGCATGACTTTGACAGCTGATTCATGCAACTTCAGTGCCAATGGATCTCAAGGATGTTTTCAAACTTTCCAGTGCAGGAAAATTGTTGAGATAGCAAATGTTGGCATCCTGTGAGAATTTCTCTACATAATAAAGTTTACCATCAGAACTGTCTCAGTGAAGTTTTTCCACTAGAAATCTAGTGCCATAAATTCTCATGTGAAGACATTCCAAAATAGGCCCATTCACCCAAGATTTACAGCAATATAGCTATCTTAATATATTGTAGATTGACTGGTAAATCTAAACATGTACATAAGCATTGACTGCAAAAATACAAAGAAATACATTTGGAAACAGACATTTCTTTTTTCCTAAAAGACAGCTCCTTGATCACTCTTAAGATCAAAAGCAAATTGCAAAAATGTTATCAAGGGAAACATGTCTGTGTCAGTCCAAAACTAAAAACTATATACTGGAGTGTTATCACTAGTCTCTTCATAATGTTGTATGTTTTCTTCTATATTCCTGCCCAAAAGAGAACACTGAACCTTAAAATTGAAAATCGTGCTTTTAAAAATTAAGCTTTTACTTATGCTGACTTTAACTACCATGACTGCTTTCCATTTGGTCTGATGCCACCACCCCACCATCCCTTTCTGAGAGTTCAGGCATAACTGTAGCAGCAAATGAAAGAATAATGGTTGCATTTTAGTCAAAATATCAGGTGTCTTACCAGCTTAGAAGGGTCCAGAAAAACGAGTCTATACTGACCATGTTTGTGCTAAACTCATATCCTCTTTTTCATTTTCTCCTCCTCCTCCTATAGACTTTTCAATAAATGCCTTTAAAACTCACTACTGTGATCCCTACCTCCACTTTTGTTTCAGTGTTCATTGTATTTATTTGACTCCCTTTGCTGTAGAAAACTGCCATTTATGTAAGTTGAACCTGGTTAAGAATTCCCTTTTGCTGTGAATCCAAATGGAATTCTTAACAGTACATAATGCCATACACAGTGCCAGAGTGTTTGCTCCTATGCCTCACTCAAAGACATGGGGCTTTGTTCAGATTTACACACTTCAGATAAGATCAGAATCAGGCCAACAGTTCCTGCCAAAAGAGCATACAAACTGAAAGGCAGGAAAGATAAAACAGACTCACTCCAAGAGACTCAGAGAATGGAAGCAGCATAAAGCTTCTTAACTTTTTCTGTTTTAGCAGGGAGTGATGCTAGCCTGTGAGGAACATCCATAGGCCCCATGGAAGCAAAGGGATTTCCAGAGGTATTAGATAGGAAAGTAGAAAGAACTGGTGAAAAAATTTAGAATGAAAACTTTAAAATACATCACTCTGCTTCAAAGAAGGTAGTTTTGTTCGTATTTCACCATACAATCATGCTCTTGTTTTTAGAGACCTCAGGACTCTTTGTACGTAAAGTTTAATAGCCTGGAGAACATTTGATCAGACATCAGCTCCCTAGATTTAATTGTCATTACTGCTGCATCTGTCCTTCTGACATGTATCTTTCCCTTGCTAATTGACCATACTAATGCAAGAAGCATTCAAAAACTTGCAGTGCAGTCTGGTTCCAAACACAGCTGTGAGGTGATGGGAGGCAGTTCCTCTCTCAACTTGCTCTTGTAGGGATAGGGAGCAATGTTTTGCAGATAGCAAGTTGGGCTCTTGCCTAGCCCTGTTGCATCTTGAACTCAGTGGCTCCCATCCTAAAGAATTCCTCCCCACACCAATAGCTTTTTTGCCCTTACCCTTTGTATGCTCTGTCACAGTGTATGGCTACAAACTCAGCTTTGTTGACTTCTTTATATGTGTTTTCAGGTCTTGGCCAGCCCCCAGTTCATGCCCACATTAAGAGTCTGTCTCAGCCCAAACTTTGTACTTTTGGGAGGCACAAGAAAAAATAATGTCTGTGCAGGTTACACAGCAGTAATAAATCAGTTCTAAGATCATAAGCTTCTCTTGAAAGTAAAAGGAAAATAAAAGGCAAGTATCAGAGCAGGAAACAATGCCTGTAGTTGCTGAAGCATGACTGGTATTTTAGCATGGACCCAAGCTATTGTTCATAAGTCAGGACAGACCAGACACAAGCAAACCATACATGCTACAACATAATCTGACAAGAGATAGCAGAAGCAAATTTTTTCCTGAATATGTGAGTGCCCTAAATCAAAACTGCAGCTGGGCTAATAGTCATTGAGAATGCAAGCATGAGTCATAGGGTTCAGTAGGCTTTAACAACTCTTCATGTCACAGTGTAGACATAATCCCACAATCTCACTGTACAGTTCCTGGACAGCTGGAGAAAGACTTTGGAGAGAAATACGATATGCTTTCTTTCCAAGAGCCAAGGCCTTACTCCTTTGACATATCTCTCCAGGCAATGGAAAGAATCATGACCTGATCTTGGTTTGTATAGTCAGAGCTGTTGTAAATAAGCTGCATCTACATTGCAGGACAAGTGCACTTTACAATGGTACCAGTACACACACCTCACGAGGCTGTGCTCTGGCTCCAATGAAGACAAAACAAAGATGTACGCCGTCCTCTGGAACTGCAGGGCCTGCCTGGGACACTCACACCACCAGGATTGAGGAATAGAGAACAAAATTCTCACGCTTTACAATGCAGCACAGATTTAGCAGAGTGACTAAAAAGTTCTATTTCATTTTGGTTCAAGTGATGTTACTTCTTACTCCATCTGAAAATCGTGTTTCACTTCCTTTGCTTTCACCAAGAAATTAAAGTTGTGTGTGTCCTAAAATAACTAGATTTACTCCATGACAGAATAATGAAGACTGTACAGTAATTACTTTTTCCTGTACCCCCCAAATGGCTTCTTTTTCCAGATGCAAAGTTCATACTGTTTTCAAAGCAACATGTATTGTATGACATAAAGCATGCCAAGTTTCATGAAAACCTAAGCATGTTTATAATATAAGAGTTGGATGATACTCATACATTAAAATCTGATCATTAAAGTTAATTTCTGTTTATTTCTGGTGATTATGTTAATCCTAAAATGTTTTTGTGGTATTCACTGAAATTGATTGCAATGACATGTTTACTAAACTACAGAACATCATTCTGGATGAAGCTATTGCACAGTTATTCTAATTTTCACAAAAGGAGAAAAAAAAATGATATAATGTCTCATAGCCTATTTTTTTTCAGTTTCAGAGCAACTCTGAATAACACAAGTTCTTGATCAATCACTTTACAGTGGAAGAAGACACTATCATCTCATGTTGTCCATATGTGGATGTTGTCAGTTAGGTTTAACTGCTTTTTAGATGATGTATTGCCCCACAGCCTTTGGGTTTGTTTTGTTTTGGTTTTCAAACATGGGCAGCATTCCACTGCCAGCAAGCAGGGCCATGGGTATTTTGTCTTCAGAATGTCCTCCATCAAATAAGTCTTTGATAATCCAACTTTACAGGGGCTAAAATGTTGGATTTTTCCAAATGTGCTTGATATAAATAAGCCAAGTGTTTTGAAGAGGAATCCAGAAGTATTTAATCAGGCAAAGCTTTCATTGATTTCTATGAGAGTCTTGTCGGAGTAAGAACTGAGTCAAGACTTCAAGACTTGGCACATTATCAATCCCAGCAAATGACGAGCGAGAGTTGATGCCTAACGCATGTTCTAGGGAGGAAACAACTTGGCTCAGTGACCATATTTAAAACATCACATACTGTAGTTTAAGCCCTGTAAGAAGTGAGAAGAACAAAGCTTAAGTTCGTCTCTAAACACCCAAGTCAGAGTTCAAATATAGTGCAAATATTCTTTACATATCTCAGCATGTCTAGTGGCACGCTTACTGTAAAAGGCAAGAACAATGGATAAAAAGTAGGCAAGTCTTAATGTGAAACCATTGCCCAGAGGAACTATCAAAATGCACATTTTCTTCACGAGCTATTGACAGCTAGATAGTACATGACTGTAGTATGACTACATTAGTTAAGAAACAGTATGAAAACAAGGAAAATAGTATTTCATATGGCTACTGTAGCTCTTCTTTTTTTTCCTGAATGTCTCCAGAAGACATTCTTTTCTCTGTCCTGTGTGGCTTTGTGGGGCAGCCTGAAATCTCACGTCCTCACAACCAAAGATAAAAGAGAAAGAAAAGAGATGAAGGGGTTTACTATACAGCCATTTCTAAATGCTAACAAACATAATTGAATGTGAATTTGTCCAGCAGATTTTGTTTCTACTCTACCATCTTGCCTTATAAAGGCCTTTTTTTCTTAACATATTTCAATTTTTAAAGCTAAGGCTAACAAATGGAATAAGTTGTTCAGAAATGAGGTTTCTAGCTCAGTCACCTTGTCTGCTCCATCCTCAGTGGCACTTTTTTAATGTGCATGATGTTGCAGATTAGATCAATGTCTGGTAATTAACTGGGTGTCTGTCTGAGCTGCAGCAGATTAGGAAACTGAAACAAATCCCTTTGCAGAAGATATACTACACCTTCCTTCTCAAACTCCTTCATACAGGATACTGCTCCAATGGAGGAGAAAACTGTAGGCCATATAAACTGTTATTTTTAAATGTACTGTCTATATAAAAATTCCATCTCTTTTATGAAGAATGTCTTGCCTTTCAGGGTAAATTCCACAAAGGTGCTATGCCATATATCTTCATGTAGCGTAGGTAGAACATTAAGGCATAACAATTTGTGTGCATTGATATGAAGCACCGTTGGACTAACACATTCTGTGTTCGGAATACTATGAAATACATCCAGAGCAATACAGAGAGAGAGACAGAGGCAGAAACAGCTTTCAAAGTCTTGCTGACCAGGTGCTGGTAAATGAAAACCAGGTGGTGACTAGAGTTGTTTGTAGGCAAACATAAAAATCTGACTTGCACTCAGGAAAGATTTTTATACTTTATTTCTGGTTGATTTGACTGACTTTTTTAGTGAGCGTACTGCTCTCTTTAAAAAATCACCTTTCTGCCTGCACAAGCATTTGCTTTTTAATTGAAACATCACCCCTGACTCCAAAGACTTAAATAGTGACCTTAGCAAGAGACTGAAATTACATATAAATCCTTTATATAAATTTTTTTTGAGAAGAAGCTAGACACTCTAATGAATTTCCCAGTGTGTGAACTGCACAAACACCTCAGGCACATAATAAGATGCATCTTGACCATCGAATCATACTCTAAGTGGGCGTCTGACTTGGTGACAAACCAAGTACACATGCCCATTAGCTTATTCAGAGCTCCTAATGGCACATAAATTCCTCACTTATCGTCTGGATGTAACATAGAGTCTTATAATTCCTACATTTTAAACAGCTGGATTTCCTTCCCTTGGAGTAAAGAGTAGAGGAACGTTCACTAGATAATAAAGCAGAAGATACTTTCTGAGCATGAGCAGCATATCTCCACTGATGTCTAAAGAAACTGCAAAATCTTAAACAGCTTTCACCCTTTCAACTATAGTTTCATGACCTAAAGTGATGCTTAAAAATTTCATCATGTATCCAGACATAAATTTGAACGCATTATGACGTCCTTTCCACTTACAAAGGATATGGTCATGTCTCATTCTCCCTTCTATAGGTCCCTCAGTTATAAATAGCCTTCACTTGCACACAAAAATTTTCTGCCTCTAATAAAGACACAGTTTTCACCACATCTTTCACAGCTTGAAGCTCAGCTGCTTTCGCTACATATGGCTCCATACTTCCACTTCATAAGCTGCAACACTGTTTGCCCTGCCGCTTGTCACACACAACATTTCTAGGAAAAGGAAGTAGGGGGAAGAGAGTTAGCTAGAAGAACATAGGCACGAAAGAGGAGCAGGCAAATGAGGAAAGCTGTCCAATGTAGTGAAAGGCCTCATAAATCAGAAGAATTATAAACAATAACATCTACATTGCATTGGAAACTCCAATTCTGGTAGTACACAGCAACCATGCTGAATTTTCCACGTGAAACCAGCCAACCTAGAGGCATTCTGGTGAGGATATTTAGTCAGTTTAGAGATTTCCTAGTAAAAAAAAATCATAGAATCGTTACAGTTGGAAAAGACCTTTAAGATGATCTACTAACCTCACACTGCCAAGCCCATCACTAAACTAAACCATATTCCTCAGTACTTCATCTACACATTTTTTCAGTATCTCCGGGGATGATGACTCCACCACCTCCCTGGGCAGCCTGTTCCAGTGCTTAATAACCCTCTTGGTGAAAAGATCCTTGCTAATGTCCAATCTAAACCTCTCCTGAAGCAACTTAAACCTATTTTCACATTATCATTTGTTAGTGGAGAGAAATGGACCTCCACCTCACTACAACTACCCTTCAGGCCTCCTTTTCTCTAGGCTAAACATCCCCAGCTCCCTCAGCCACTCCTCAGAAGAAAGAGGAAAAGTAATAGTTAAATCTGAAGTTATACAATCACACCATGCTTTTCCTGGAGCCTGTGATTTCAGAGCTCCTGCTATCAGGCAGCTGGGAAGCTTACACAGCAGCCTGTAGGCACTCCCAGGCACTCAGTGCTGTGGCTGGCAGCTAGTATAATGAAGTCAGGGATGTGCTCTAATGTACACCATAACATGTCAGCATTAGTCCTGGGGGAAAATGAAGATGATAACTGTGATTTCTGCACCGTTAAGATTCCTACCTTGTTGCTACATTTAATCAGTACTCATTTATATATACAAAATGTTGACTTTGAGCTCAAGATTATTCATTTGTAACAGATGAAATGTTTAATGCTCCTTGGTTTCAGATGGACTTTCAAGGCTTAGCTACATGAGGGCCTAGATATCTGTCTGAGCCATGCATTACAGCCATCACAATTCAGATAGTATGGGTTCCAGTAGCACTGCAGAGAAAATATCTCCATTCAGACAGCCGTGGCTAAGTGGTACCTTACCATTCTTTCAAACCTCCCAGTCTCATTAAGCCTGCAAGAATGCAGCCTCATCCTGTAGAGGCTTATTCATATACACAGCCCTCACATTCCAGGGAATGAATGATCTCAAGTCCCTGCTCCTAGCTGGGTGAGTTATATGCCAATATTGTCATTAAATAGACTTGTAATTCTCCTGTAGCTAGACAATTTAATGGCTCTGCCTCTTGAAGTGAAGCAAATTACAAAGAATGAAACAAGAGTAGGTCTGTCCAAAAATAAATAAATACAAAACCAAACATTAAAGTTTCTACAGGCATTACTAACTCAGCCATCCTGTATATAATGTGATATGTAATTTTGGAACAGAGAAACAGATGTAAAACGATAAATTCTATGCCTCTACAGAATGCCACTTCTGATTTTGGCAGCTAGTGAGGTCATTGGTGCTAAATGTGAAACTGGAATTTCTTGTTTGCAGAGGAAGAAACTACTCTGAAATGTAAATACATCTTTAAAGATATGTGCACTTTCATAACAGGTACATTATGGGATGTTAGCAGCCTCCTGCTGCTGCCACCATCTTTTAGTTTCAACAGCTTGCTACTGACACATCTTATTCAAACTTTGCTATTAACGGTAGAGGCGGAACAAGATGGGAGCTATACATTAGCTTCCCTTTGCTGAATGTATTTTGCAACAAAAAAAATCCAGCCAAATCTGGACAAATCTAAAACTTCTAATATCTGCTTTCTACCAATTATGTTAATTTCAGCATATAAGATAATGACAGGGAGTATAAACCTAGGAGAAAGCCACATGCTTTCAGCATATAACTGCATTCCTGAAGACAAATGTATCGTTCTGAACATAATGATGTGTAGTACTTAAATGATTTGAGTTTTATCATTCATGTTATCAATCTTCAGTTAGTTTTACAGCACTACAGAACAGAAAGTCTCACCCCACGTGTTTCCCCAAGGACAGTGGCCATTTTGTAGAATGAAAATGTAACCCATTCTGTGCAATAAAAAATTTTTAACATTTTTATGTGAAAGGTCACAGGCACACAACTTCAGTTTCTCAGAGTGAGGCAGTCATGCTCACTGATATTAGCACACCTGCTGAAATAGCCAGTCTCAATTGCTGATCACGAGAAGCCAGGGGAACCGCACAGAACACTGTCCTGTGTCCATATGCCACCTATTAATTGCTGAGCACTAAGACCAGATAACTACATCTCCACAGTAAGAAAAGACATCAGATCCCATGCCTGCAGGCTGGCTGACTCTTTTTTTTATTAGTAGTATTTATATAAGACCAGAAATAAAAGGTCTGTCTCTGGCAGTATCACAATTAAGAGGAAACAAGGACCAACAGTAACACACACAGCACATGATGCCAGGAGTGCTGATCCTCCTCCAACTTCTGAATCCATTTAGCACATCCCAGAAGGCCCTGCACAGATGAAACTCTTTGATATGTTTTTAACCTCTACTAGAGCTGCACAGGTGCAGCCCATTTGGAAAAAAAAAAAGGAGGCTCCCATTTTTCCACCAGAGGCAATGTTACTTTGAAATCATGCCATGAAGTCATTAGACATGAGTTTGTTGGTATTGTTTTAAAAGACATAATTTATTAATTTTCTGCTTTCAATAGCTTAAGAACTGCAATGAATTAAAAAGTCATCTCTGAAACCTATTAAGGTGATTCACTGGGTCCCAGTCTGCTTTGTTAAACAAATTGACTTAAGTCATTGTATTTGTTACTAAAAAAAAATAGAGAAAATAAAAAGTCCATGCCCTCAGCACACATATTCTTTTCAAATTCTATCCCTGGAGATTAATCAGACATCTCTGTTAAGCTATCCTGGTGAAATGGGAAATTATATACCTCACTATGTGTGTGAACTCATTTTAAAGCAGTTTTTAGAAGTCAGAAAATCTTGACAATGTAACAGAAGTTATTACAATTGTGAGCTCATTTTTTGTTTGAAAAAACTTCTCATGGCAACATAACAATTAAATAATTCTATTTGCTGAAACTGAGGTGAAGCAGTATGGCTGTTAAATGGTCTGTCAATCTTTTTTTTTTTTTTAATCTAAACACTGCTTTTCCTCACAGAAAGTGCTGAAGATAAGCATGTCTCATATGAACAGCAAAAAATGAAAGCCAACTAGTTTTGTATTTATTTGTATATAGCTATTTTGCTGAATAAATAATTGACTCACTGAATCACTATATGTTGCAACCAAAATAGGCTATTATGTCCATTATATTTGATGTCCTGGGTAGCACAGGCACAAGAACCTCAGCCATTACTTTCTGTAGTAAAACCATTAATTTCGTTGAATCTATAGTGCTTCTTTTAAAAGGATATCCAGTCTTAATACAGAGACTTCAAGTGAAGGAGAAACCAATGTGTCCCTAGATAAATTGTTCCAGTGGTTAATTTAATCTTCCTGTTAAAAATGGGCACACTGCTTAGTTCTGAATTTGTCTGGCTCCTGCTTCTAAACACTAGACTGCTATATCTTTTTCTGCTTAAAAAGCTAGATTAAAGATGTCAGCAGTAATTGTGCGAGTTGATTTACAATAACATATAGCCTTTGGTGTCGACACTAATCAAGGTTAGGGAACTCCAGCAACATCGAGATACACAGCAGGAGGCAAAGGTTCAGTTAATTCAGAATTCTTTTGCCTTTGTGCTTTTGATGAAATTTTAATTCCGTTTGCGTGCAGGTCTATTTCTTTTATTGTTTGGTGTTTGAGTGTATTAAAATGAACATTTAAAAAAAAGAGACTTGTTGCTAGGTTTTGGTTAATATGCTGTTATTTACTTGTGTATACTGATAAAAGAAAACTCAAAGCTACTGACAATCTATTAAATGTTTGTTAACTAGAGAAATACTACTGTCAGAATTTATCTCCATTAATGCTTAGACAGTCTATAGCTTTTACAGTCTAATAGAAAGGCATGATGACTACCTTGAACAGCTGTGGACCAAACTGATGAGTACTGTAAGCCAGCAAATATTACCTCTTTCTATCAGCAGTAAATTTCATCTAAATATAATTGTTTTAGTGGAAAATGTAACATCCGTTTATTTTTTAAAGCACTTTGGTATATTTACTTTCCAATGACCAATGTCTCTTTAAAATCTAGAAATAGGAGAACTGTTTTCTAAAGTGCTTCCCTTAGAAAAGTGCAAACAGAAAATTCAAAATGCCATCACTATATGGCATATTCTGCTCTCTGGGCTTTTCTTGAGAAGAAATAAGCAACAACTGCGTAATTAATGTTGAGATTTCAGTAAATAGATTTCAGTCTTGCTGAAGTATATGAATGATTGAATTTAGTCCCCAAACATGACATAGTAATTCTTCACTGGGCAATCTGGAGTGCAGCTGTGGGGAATGTAGAGTCAGGAAGCATCTGGGGGAAGAATTTGGAGGGCATTGGGGACTACATAAGGTTGAGAATCACATCAAAAAGCAAGAGTTATTCTTAAGTTTGCCAAAACAGTTACTGTGGTCTTCCTAAAACTGTAAACCAAAAAGAACAACAACAAAGAAACAAAAAAGAAACCCTGAAACACAACAAAACAAACATCAAACTGACACCACATCAGAAAAAAAAGCCTCAAACCAAAACCCAAACAACCCACAACTCAGTGGAGGTCACCCATGTGTTTGTATTGTACACAAAGGCAAAATAACCCAGAAATTATGTACTGAGTTCTTATCCTAGCAAGGTATAAAATTAAATTTCTTTCTGTACAGCACTCCTACCTGCTAACCAGAAGCCACAAAGCACTCTGTCCTCCATACAGAGTGGTAATTTCAGACAAATACATTAGTTGTTGAAGGGGTTACTAAATTCATTTATCAGTAGGAGTATTAAACTGTTAAAGACTGTAAAACTCCCTTCTTTAACCATCCTTCAATACCACACTCTTGAGCACAACCTGACTGAAAGGCTGTCCACACATTCACCATGTACTTCAAAGCCTCAATCAACTTTCCCAACAAAGAAAAAACATAAATTTTTAAACACTCTTACTCTGTGGGAGTCGGGGTTTGGGTGGAGGGAGGAGACGTGGGAAGTAAAAATGGGCAAGGTTGAAAGGCAAAGGTACAACTTGTAACTGGGACTTCAAGGGGTGGATAAGCTTAACTAGTGATTTCCTGGTTTTTCTAACACTTGTGTTGATAGTATGTGCACTTCAGAAACCTGGCCCTGGCCCTTAGTTTCACAGAGCAGGGGAGAGAATGTGGAACAACAGCTGCACTTCAAAAGCCACATGGCTTTCAGAGTGTTTTGTTCCCCTTCACACGTTTTTATGCCAGAAGGGAACATATGGTCCACTGTTTGGAAATTTCCCAACCTAAATTTTTGTTTGATTAATTTCATCCAACTACTCCCAGCTACAAGCCCTCATAACACCCCAGACAGTTATGCTCCTTCCTTTACATTTATACCCTTCAATTAGCTGTAGGCACTTGTGCGTCTTCTTAATCATCATATAGCTATGCTCATCCAGTTCTTTTTATCTCTTCTTGCCATCATCTTTCTGTGCTCTTTAATCATGTTTGTGGCTCTTCTCTGAATTCCTTTCAACTTCTTCATGTTTTTGTCTGATCCTAAAGTGTCCATACCACTCTTTCTCTTGTAGTTCTAGTGCTGCTTCTGTATTGAGAATCACTTTCCAGGTTTTTATATATCACCTATCACAGCAGTATCTGAGCAGCTCCAACATGTTAAAGAATGTGACCAGTGCCCTCATTCCCAGATTGGCCTGTGACAGTGCATGTCCCTGATTTTAGAACCTTGTATTGCATCCTATTACAAGTTTGTGTTCAATTTCTCATCCATATTTTATTCTCCAAATGAAAGACAGCAGTGCAGGGAACCTACAAGAACCTGGATGTCTTAACAAAACGCTTATGTTAGGTATAGGTCTTTCTTCTACAAGCAATGAATTTCTGCACTGTGAAGAACTTGATTATATATGAACGGAACAAATGCTTATACATGGTACACATATAGGATACGTGCTGGCCTTAACTCATACATGTTAAGTGGGGATCCAAATCCTGTTTAGTTAAGCAGAAAGTCAGCTTGACCCATTCAAAACTCCAATGAACTAATGGTATGCAGTCTCCTCATGCACTGTTTGAGCGTGATCCAAAGTCTCATAATTTATACATTTAAACAGTTAGTTTTTCTTCCCCATCAGTAAATACGTAACAGGAAACAGACAAAGCTCCTTAACTTTTCTTTAATCTTCCTCACTAGTGAAGTGAAAATCAAACGATAATTGTCTGGATGATCTCATTATTGTCAACAAAATTGAAACCTTGAAGTCCACATACACTGAAATGCTGATACATTAAACAAAAAAGAGAACTGTGCTTACATGTTGTTCAATAAATAAATAAGAGCTATAGAGAGATCCATGATGAATGAGCACCCTGGGAGGGCTTCAGCTTGTCAGAATTATGCAGTGACATTAATCACAGCATAACAGGCTTGCTGCAGGCTTCCAGTGCAAAGTCCTCATTATATCTTCAAAACAAGACAAAACAAAAAAACAAAAAATCCCACAACTTCTAAGCCCCTTGAAGTGGAATCTTGACTAACAGACTTTTTCAGTAGAATATAAAACTTGAAGAACACTGACCTTCATCACATGAAGAGTAACATAAGCAGTGGAAACCTGTCAATCTAGTTATGCCGTCCAACCAGGCTGTGCTTCCACAGCGTTTGTGAACATTGTGCTTGTACGCCAACATGGCAAAGTATTCTTTGTGGGCTCTCAGCTACATTAGTAAAGCTAAACTGTATAATCAGAATGCTATGACCTCTCCCACTTAGGTGAAACACGCAATATTTGTAAAGCAATCTCACCAGCAGATCTAGATGTCCTGTCAGCGGTACTTTCAGGGGAGTCTCACCTCTTCAGCACTCAGAAAGAGGCTGCTGGAGGGCAAAATTCTACTAACTGACTTGGCTTCAGAAGAATCAAAAATGTGGAAAAGAAATGACTGCAGTATTGTCAACTGGTTCAAATTGCCTGGATAAGTAGTTTTAAATGTAAGAGTTAGATTAATGGGACCTCATAGTGCTGATCTTGTGAGTTATGATCCATCAATTAATCTCCTTCAAATATTATAGATATATATAGTTGCTAAATGCAAACATTTTAATGGCATTTTAATTGTAGACAGTTTTTACTTCTGTCCAAAGCAAAAAAACCCACAGAACCTCTCAGTCTTTAGCAAGTCATTTTGTTGCCTCTAGAATAAAAAACCAGGGGATAAAATCTTCATGTTTAATATGATCTATTTATCTATATCTAAATCCCAGAAATCAGAAATATGAACCACCAATAACATAATGTTCTAAATTTCAAGAAGTTTTGTGGTTTAAGTTTCCATAGAGTCTTGAGAAAAAGTTTGAATAATTTCTAATTCTCTCCTGAACAGTTGGGTTTACTTGTGGATTTTTGGTAATGGAATTTCCACAATGGTGACCAGACATCATTAATTGCAATTAGCTTAGGTTCACAGAAGTATCACCCCCACCCCTACTCCCCATACATTTTATATATAAGAATGTGAAAAAAATAAATAGTTATACTCCTGGAAAGATAACTTAGGTATACAAGTAAGTGAAGGGATTTTCAGGAGTTCACATTTGGTGCTGAGCTGTTTTTAATGTCAAGCATCTAGTGGGAGTTGAGTAGTACTGAAAAATCTGGTCCCAGTTATGGGTGCTGAGAACAAAAATCCTACCCTGGTACAGACAAAGCCTTCAATGTCATTGATCTTTTTTTCTTTCCCATTGAGCTCTAATCCTGCATCAGTAGAACAAAGAATTAATACTGCATGGTTGGGAAGTTAAATTTTCCTCCACACCTGCAGGTCATTCCTCCTGGGCTCCCTCCATTGATAGCCAAAAAGTTATTTGCTTAAAAAACTAATCATGTGGTGCAGCTGAGCTCCTTCATTTACAGAAGAAAGGCATCTGAAGTTAGGCCCCTGTTTCACGAGAGAGCTGGGTTCAATCAGTGGGATCAGCCTGCAGAATCAGGGCCACGATTTTGTTACTGTTTGTTCAGTCTAATTAAAAACACGTATCTTAGGTAAAATTTTCTTACGTTCAACAAAATTATAACACACTGCAGTTTAACAGCCTCAAATGACAAGTGCCACGTAAATGCAAAGTGCCAAGAACACAGTAGGAGATTTGCATTTAAGAGAGAAAAAAAAAATTGACTGATTCAAGAAGCATTTCTTACTAGGTAACAGTTTCTTAAAAGCCACCTTTTGAGGTACAGCAAAGTGAAGAAAGCTTCTTTGTAGGCCTTCATGGCAAATGATTCAGCTAAGGACATAATGTCTTCCTATCAAAGTTTCCTTGGAAGGAAAGACAAGTGTATTAAGGCAGATAGACAGGGAAAGCAATAGATAATGTCCACATCTCTGAGTCAAAGGCATTTGAAACACTAAATGTCTTTCCAGCCCGTCTACCTATAGGTGTATTTATGCAGTGATTTTCCCATAATAAAATGGAGGCTGGAGGGGGGAACAAGGAAAGGACAGAAACTCTGTCAGCCCCTTGGAAGACACAGTGACTCTCTCTTCCTTACTCAAATATGTGATTCAGAAAGAACACCCTGTGACTTTCAGCACAATTCCCTACTTTGATTAATAAAACATGGTGAGATGCAGTAATTGCAGAGAATTCCATAAAGCAATAAACAGCAATTTAGTGGTGATGGTATACCAGCTACTCCCTCACCCCAGCATAGACTCAAGTTTCAGCAAAACCAGCACTGTTTCAAGTCCATGGTTCCCTCTAGTCTCATTAAACTTTTTTGCATGCTGGGTGAGGCCCAGTTGTTTGGATTTTCACATTATATTATATACTGCAGTAACTGTGACCTGTGCTGTTTCACATTCAGTCAGTCTCACTTCCTGGTGCACAGCAAAGCACCTTCAGTTGCTGGTGAAGCCATGGCCTTGACCAAGTCTTTGAAACATGATTTGCTAAACATTTATTCAGTTTTATGTAATGCTACTAGAAAAGAATTTACTGCTAAGGACTACTATCTCAGAATAAAGAGGGAGCTATTTATCTGCATATTTATGGCTCAGAACAGGAAAAATAATGAGACTATGGACCCAATGACTACTGAAGCCATTTCTAGAAGACCTCTGTCCATTGTTAGAAAGCACAAAAACAGTCTCCAAAAGGTGAGGAAAAACCCTCTCCTTCCTTGAAGGTTCTGAGAATGGTGCTTACAACACAAAAATAAATATATCCAAAGAACAAGTAAAGAACCTTAATATTAAGAATCTTAAGATTCAGCTCCATCTTATCTCTCTTGAGACCTGATTGCAGCAAAGCAAAGAGATTTCACACAACCCGAATACAAGGAGGAGAAATGGAAGTGCCCCTGGCTCCCCAGGGCTGGGCTGGTGTCCAGACTTCTACATGTGAACGTCTCTGTCTCTGCAACCATTGCAACTGTTTTCATGCCCACATTCAACTTCATTTCTTCCATAGCTTGGAGATGGCCCCATAAGAAATTAGTCTTTTCTGGAAACCACAAACCTAATCCTAGCTGTTAGTAAAATAATCTCTCTCCCATTCCATTTTAGTCGTATCAACAGAGCTACCACTTCCAATATTCCTTTCCCTGCTTTTGTTGTATAAGGAATTCATCCTTCATGTATGTGATACTGATGATGTTATGAAACTGATACTTTTCTCCCTTCTTTTTCTTTTCAGTTAATGAAGTGAACATAATTACTATAGAAATTTCCACGGAGAGAGAGACTATTTTGTACTCTTCTGAAAGGTTTAACCAATTAAGAATATGGCTGCACTGGAGAATGAATTAGCAAATGGAATGACTATCACCAGGAGGAAAGATAATTTCCATTGATCTTTCCCCAAACAGCATACAAAAATAAATTTCTTTCATTAAGATGTCACAGAATGGTAGGAGTTAAAATGGACCTCAGTTTGATTAACTGAGGCTCATTTTAAATGACAGCAGTCACCAAGGATTGGGCCAAGTGTGTCCCACAATTCGCAATGTTATATATTTTCTGCTACAAGGCACCTCAACAGCAACCCAACATTGTCTTTCTACAGTAATTGCAAATAGAATGTCTTTAAAATACATTGGAATAAGGTATCTACTTGTTAAAAATGGAAAGGTCTCCTCTCAGTTCTTGTGCATTGAGCTACAGCTCCATCGTTAAGCCAGCACTCATCCCCAGTCTCCAGGCTGGGCATGCCTCCATGTGAAATTTCTCTCTAATGGTTTCCAGTTCCTCACCCCAACCCATACACCAGTAGAGCTGAACAGATCACATTGGTGGTTGAGCTCTCTGGTTAAGCTGATTTCTCAGCAGATTTCGAGATCTGAAGGCCTTCAGTTCTCAAACCCGAATCCTAACCTGTTATCCCAGACTGAGCCACCTTAACAGACTGAATTGATATAAAGCTGAATCACTCTCAGTATCCAGTTAATTTGAAAATATTCCCTAGAATCAATTGGAAAACAAAAGTACAAAAAGAAAATAAGTATCTGTCCTCATACACATCAGTACAGAAATCCCAGGTAATGCTCATGGTACCTCGCTTAAGTAACTAGTCTAAGAACAGATTTTTAAACTCATGTCATTTAAGAAATGTTACTTCTAATCTCTTTTTGCCAAAAATTCCCTGTGTTTCCACATTTGTCTTATATCAATAGATATTTGCCAGGCTTCTCTAAAAGTCCAAACAACTTTTTGCTGAAAGGAATAGAGCAGACAATATCCAGAGACTAAACTGCATCATAACTGCATCATGGTAATATGGGAATCAATAGATAAATCTGCTGCACGCACATCATTTCCAGTATTGCATGCCAATAAATAACTTGGTCACATTGAATGCATTTTTCTTTGGACAGCATTGGATGGATCGATGTTGCCACATGCTTTATAAGACAAATGAAGATTTTCTTCAAGAATCTGAAAATCAGATCATTTAGATCATCTCTGAAATCCTGAAACCTTTCCCCTAAAACAAAACCACAGTTAGCTATATTGCTAATACAAAAAGCACATGAGCAGCTATTAGTACTCAGTAATAATCATCATAATCATCTAGATTATATCTAGATGTGATGGAAAGTTGTGTGCAGACTCTTTACTTTTTCCCTCTTCTCATCCACATATTTCAGTTTCTTGCTTCAATTATCTTAACAGTTATAATCATTCAAATATTCAAGTAATAAAGGTCTTCCACATAGGTGAAGCTGTCTGTTAATACTAGTGTGGTTTGTATTTAAAAGTATGGCAACCCCATCAGTCAGCAAATGGAGATAATAAACATCTTTGAAGAGTGTTTTAGAAGTTAGTGGAATATTTACAAATATAAATTTGAACTCCTGATCTTAGGACTCTCATATTACTCTAATTACACTGTAATTAGAGCTCCCTGTGTATACAAATATGTTTGGGATGTGTATAAATAAAATTACTGTAATTAAAATTACTCCTTCCTTCTTCCTGACAAAAAATAGTCTTAAAATAGAAGGCAGTAGAAAGCTACTCAGATACAACAGTTAAATATTGTCCAAATAAATAAATAAATAAATTTTGCATTTATTCCTTAGAGTGCCTCAACCAAACCTGTAGCAACTATTTAACATTGCTTAATGCATTTCCATGTCTTCATTTTTCCTTTAATGCAGCCAAACCAGTGTTCAGACATACACATATTGAAAGGATGTTCCACTCTCACAACTGAATACACAAAGCAGGACTCAAGTAGGTTTAGCAGTGTAGTTACTGCACAGTGGGGCCAAAAAGGAATTTAGATGCCTTCACTGGGAGAAAAGTTGCTGAAAGTGGAATTCAGATTATGTAGGCTTAAAAGGAACACCGGTTTTATCAAAACAAATTCACTCTGCCTATTGGTAGAGGAAAACTGAAGTAACCTAGGCCCAAAGCATACATCACGGCCTTTCACAGATACACAGGAGGAAATACAAGGGAGACGCAGGAATAAGCAAGCTATATACTGAGCCTGAACTACTCAGAAGCAGAGAATCATGGTAAATAAGGCCAGAAAGGACTTCAAAAAGGTATTTAGTGCAGCCTTACTCCCAGAGCAGGATCAATTACACTCTTGTTATTTCTGGCAGATGTTTATCTAAAGATGTCCAAGATGAAGCTTCAGCACCTCCCCACGCATTAGCATTTTTTTTTAATCTTAACTATTTTTTAAAAACACATTAAGCCAGAAGTCATTTCACACAAGCTAAGCTCATTATTTCCCTTCTTGTGCCTTGCAGATGTGGAGGATAGGTTATTCTTTTCACAGCTTTTGCATCTTTGCATATTATTTCTTCTGTTAGTCTTATTTAAATAGAGAACCCAATTTCTTTCAATCATTGCTCAAGTCATGTTTGCCACACCTCTGATCATTCTCCTTGGAGTCTCTTCTCTGGATTCTTTCCAATTTGTTCTCACCTACACAACTCTCCAGCTAAGGCTATATGCATGATGACTAGGGCAGAAAGAACAAGTAATTTCTTATGCAATGTACTCTTATGCAAGTTAAACATACTTTCAGCTTGTGAACTACTACAGCCTTCTTAGTAACATCTGCAATACGTATTATCTAGTTTATTGTCCCCATCCATTATTTGCACAGCCTTTTGCGTGAGTATGCTAGAAGAGTATTTTCTCTGAGAGACCAAAGTGTGGATATTTTTCCAGTCTGAAAACTTGTTTTGAATTCTAACAATCTCCTCCTATCTCTTTGCAGCTTCTCATGACTACGTACCTAAAACACATTCTTACTTTTTTTTTACTATACTCATTGATAACACTATTGACCACACTGGATCCATAACAGACATTTGCAGAATCACAACAGCCACTTTCAGAGAGAACTATTGATGAATATTCTTCAGTACCATTTTCCAGCCAATTTTGCACTCACCCTAGAGCTCCCTCATGTGATTCTGCAGCAAAGGCGAGTTGTAGAGTAGGAGGACATCTTTGATGCAGCTGTGTGGCTGTTCTCCCACAACTGTTAGAAAATGTTTGGAAAGAGCGACAGAGTCTCTTTCTGTTTTGTTTCTGTCCTCTGCTTCCTGTTTCATACAGTAACCTGTCTGCCTCCATGAAGGATTTACTCCCCTTATTAGTTACTAAAATCAATTAGTTGTTTACTAAAACAGATGTGATTTATTCTCTCATTTTTAATTATGAAACATATTCACTCTGCTTATTGGCTGAGGCTTTAGTATAAAAATAATAATGAACAAATGGGGACAAGCGTGAAACATTTAAAAACTGTATCTTCCCTTAGCTAATCGATTTGTGTGCTCCTCTCACTCATGGCTGTGGAACCTGGAAGAGTACGTATGAGCCAGACATCCCGAAGTCTGTTGCACTCAGACTTGTGGGGTTTTATCCAGCCTGTGAGATCTGGAGGACCAAATTAAAACTGAAGTTCCAAACTGAACACATTATTTTTCGTAATACCAAGAGGTCCTAAGAGAATTCAAATTAAAATACTGAAAGCATTCATTTGAGCAATGGTGAATGACACTCCTCTCTCCTGTCTCCTCTTTTTCTTTCTGATACAGGAATTCTTAAAACAATGAGCACTGTGGAAATCCAAGTTTGCCTACTGTGCTTTTCCTTGGAAATTAGAAGACAAGTGGCAAAGCAGTTGATTTGCGACATCTAAAAGATCGCACATGTGAAAAGCCTATTAACTGAGTTGGGAATTCTTTCCTGCCAAAATTGAGTCTGCCTCTATATTTGTACTTGCTTAGCAAAACACCGACACAGTTGCCAAGTTTTGGCCTACTCCACGTGTGAGGTTTTATGTAAATTCTTTAATAGCTGATTTTCTTTGAAGGCTCATGACTATTAAAACACGATGCAGGGGAGAGAGGTCATGGAGCTACTCAGAGCCTGCTGAGTATATCAGGGGTTTGGGGCAGGAACTCTTGGTGGCAAATTTGAGATGGCTAAGGCTCATAGATTCAGGTAGCTGTCCGCTCAGTGAAGGGTGCAGCTCCAGACTACTCAGGGCAGCTGTCTCAGTCCACCACTTGCAATAAACCTGGGGCCAGGATGGACTTCTCTCCATGTGCCTCTCCTTCTCCTTCAGTGCCCGTGTACAGCAGCAGCTGCCTGCTGAGCAGAGGCTCCCAAGGGGCAAGAGGAGGAACATCTGCTCCCGCCAAATAAATACGTGTAGCATGAACTGCAATAACAGATCACCACAATATATGCCAAATGCATATGTTAAATAAGGTGCGTGATACCAAACAGCCTCGCAGGGTCATAACTATACATGAGGTGTCTGAGTGCTTTAATGGTAACAGAAATATTAATGCATTTCACTGGGAGAGCTTGGAGAAATGCTCTTTGTTAGGAATCCACACCTACTCCCCCTTTCATTTAAAGATGACAAAAACTCCCAAAGCCTCAGTGATCCAAAAATGCCTGCAACAAAACCATGAAAGGTAATGCTTCAAAGTCCTGATATTTCTAAGGCAGAAGGCAAGCCAAAGCAGTTCTTCCTTAAACGTAAGGGGAAAAAAGAAGAAAACAGACACAAACCCTTCCCCTCCTTCTCTTTGCAAGTCCCTTTAAACAGATTGCACCCCTCCCCCTACAAAAAGGGTGAGGGAAAAAAAAAGCTGTTTAAACAAACAACAGATGCTGTCTAAACTAACTGCATGGTAAGTGCATAGTAAAGACATATGTTGTCTTCTACCTACCCATATGTCCTTCCCACACACATACTTTGGATCCAACTTTAGTGCAGTTTTAGAAAAACAGAACAAGGGTGCATGGAGAGGTTGTACCCTAGTAAGGTTTTGAAAAATCCCCCAAGATTTCTTTAATCGATAACAGACCTTAAAAAGTAAACAGTATAAATAAAATGCTCCAGGAAACAGAAATTGCCCATAACAATTAGAGAGATTTGTAAACACAGACCACATCTCTGACCAGATGATGCTGCCACATAACTGTTGCTTGTAAATTTGTTCAAGTATAACATTAGATTAAAATGATCATCAAAACTATTGAAGGAATTTATTACAAAAGTCTCTCCTTTTATTTTATACTAACTTGGTATTCTTGTCCTAAACAACAAAGTCTCAACTTTCCTTTAAAAAGTACTGAATTCTACTTTGTTCCCACTGGATTCCAAATTTAATGCTCCTTCCCAGATGATAAAGTCATATGTTGTTAAACATATAGCTTAACTGTACTAGAACTATTTGAGCTGGAAAATAGGGCTTGGAAAATATCAGCAATTACATTTTGGCATAGAAAGCTGTTGCTTCTAAGCGTATACTTGGGAGGATTAAGAAAATATCAAGAGGTAAAAGATCACAGATCTGGCCAGCTGTTAGCATCTAACTCTGAAATGTGGACACTCCCATCCTTTCTGCTGGCTTTAGTGGAGTAGCTACAGCAAGCCTGTAAGCCAAAACGGACTGTGGCCCAGGATATTTAAATATTTCCCTCTTTGCACAGCTGAATTCATCCAGTTAACCTAAAAATTATTTTTAAAAATGATCCAACCTTAAAAGCATTTTCCTGACTATTTTTAACGTGTTGGGCAGCATTGAATAATTTTCTTCTCCCCTATCTCCTAACTTTCCCTTAGTCACACCTGCAATTCACACATTGAAATTGTTTTGAGGTGCTAGGACCATCCTTAGAAATGTTGTGACAACATTCTGGTATTGTTACTGCTGTGCTGTAACATGGTTGTGTCAGCAGGCTGGGACACTGCTCTAGGAAGCCTCTCTCCTGTAAACTGTAGGTTTTTCATAGAAAGGCTGTAAGAACAGAGTGAGCAAGGTCAATGGCAAGCTGTTATCTCATATATATACTTCATTGATACATTTTTTTCAGGCATTTCCTTGATTCTCTCTATTTCTGTCATCATCTCCTTTCCCCAGCACCAACTACTGTTGAGAGATACACAGCCTTCAAAATACAAAAGCAGATATAGAATCTTCATATAGCTACTTTGGTTACGTAAAAAAAAAAACCCAAAACATTACTTCTGCAAGTACATAAATAATTCAAAATATTTGGAATCAAAGTACTTCTTTGTATACAATGCCTTTAATCTAAGCTTGTTTAATTCCATAGGATATGTCTGCACTTTCCTGTTAATTGCATTGACTGGCTCATCTTTGCTTCTCTGTGAAAAGTGATGGAAAAACACAAACCCCCACCTACAACACATATAACAGGGCAGTTGACCAGCCAGTTACACAGGTCTGACACTTGCAGAAGAAAGAACTGCACTTGTTCTAACCTATAAAACTCTGAATACTTTGCCTTAAAAGAAATGACATTGTTACAGAATAATGCCTAATTATTAAAGCATGTGGTCCAGGTAGCTACTGCAAACAGATGGGAGAGTTGATAAAGTGATTTTAATGTAACTTCAAGCAATCCTGTTTTCTGTTTCCTAGACCTCAGGGGTTAGACTCTTGTCCTTAAGGAGATCTCATCTTGAAAGGGAAGAAATACCTTCTTAAAATCTATTACAGAAAAATGTAATATATTTCCTTCTACAAAGTATAACTCTTAAGTTATGTACGAAGGTTATTTCTTAAAAGTTTCAAGGATAGTATTTTAAGGGAATTTGCTTGAAAATTCAAAGTTTTAGCTCACAGAACTAACACAGTCCTACCAATCTCAGGGTAATAAAATATGCATTTCTCACCACAGCCAGTCTCTCTCAGCAGGCATGAGGAGTCAAACTAGTTTTCTGTTTTGCCATTGGTTTGTAAGTACTTGAGTTCTTTGAAATTCAGTATCTTATCTCCAGTAAAACGATGTCTCCTAAAAGAACAAAGGCTGCATCTTACATTTCTGTGTAGGAAATGCTTCTCATAAACCACCTGCTTTGCCTATTGGATCCTTTGTATTCAGTCAGCTGCAGCCTGTCAACATCCAAGTCTCCGTAAGTTGTGTTTGCAGAATGAATTTAGTAGGTTCCTCTGCCTGCGCCACTGCTGACACACTTTAGAAGGAAAATTCTCTGATGTTACCCAGTAATAGTAGGTGACCAGTGTAGTTACCTTGTTTACCTCAGAGCAACCAGTGATTTCTTGACCAAAGGCACGTTTTAAGTCAGTTCAAAAGCGATTTGAAAGTCACCCACAAAACCATATGCCCAGAGAAACATCATTCTTCAGCCATTAGATCAGGAATGCATGTCAATAAATTAGCCTTGTGCTGTCCTTTCATATGGGTATACTTCATTGCACCTCTGATGTCAGAAGCACTTCAGTTTGCAAGTGGATGAGTACAAAGTTTACATCAGCGGTAATTCAGTGTTTACTGCCAGATAGCAAGTTAGCCTACGGAAACAAGGATTGCCACAATACCTAAGTAGAATGTGAGACAGAGATAAAAAATGAGCTTACTTAAGTGAATTTTCACAAACCTAAATCTTTGTTCAAGGTTTATAGAGTCTCACTTCATAGTTCCACTGCCCTTCTTCCCCTGTTTTCCAGTCATTCATTTCAGATTACACTGATTCATGCTAATTGGAAGTCATCGTTACCTTTGGGTCTAACAGCACGAGCAAAAAGTGACTCCTGTGTTAATGAAAGTCTTGACATCTTATGTCCTTCCACTCTATACTTCTACATTGGCTGCACATATATGCAAGAGAGGATATTATTGTTCAGTTGAAATGTGTGTAAGGATTATCTCTCACTACATTGTGAAAACTATCAGGCCCTTCTTTAAAACACTTAAATACAGGAGTCTTTACTTGCAGATCTCGGAATGAAGCACTCAAATCTGAGCTGACAAGGTTAAGTATTCATAGTTGTCAAATGAAAAGTTGTAATTAGTGCTGAGATTTCAGATTTTGACTTACTGAGCCGGATCTGAGTGGGTAAAGTGGGTAAACAAAGAAGTGGGTAAATGATTAGTGGGTAAATAAAGAAGAGATCATCTGTGGCCCTTAAAACTTTTCCACAAATGCTCACAAGGAAAAGAAAAATGGAAAGGAAAGCTAGAGGTTTAAAAAGAATAGCAATAAGTAGTTCAGGAGCCTTGACTCTTCCATTAGTAATCTCATACTCTCTGTTGACTGTCTTGAGTAACAAAAAACACATATGGATTCAAGAAACCAGATGGCTCTGAAGATGAAAGCAGAACTAACAGCTCAGGGCAATTTTTACTATGTCCATTAGAGATGCTCTAAAGAGGAAGAGCAACTTGGTCAAAATGTAGGACATCCTATTAAAGTCATCCCAAATAGTGACATTGTTGTAGGGAAGCATAATTCTGAACATGCTAATGCCTCCATTTGTTATTAATTTGTTCCTTTTGAAACTCTCACATCTATGCCCTCTACCATTAACAGGTGACAAGGTTGTCCCTTGCTGTCATTCTAGAATACTAATATGTCTCTTCAGGAATTTGGTGAAGGGATGGGACATGACTGGGTTCTCAAGAAAGACCCGTGGCCTACAGTAATGCCACAGATAATGCATTCGATCCTTATATTCAACAATGTTCAGCACATTGACTTTCTTTAAACCGCTTAAAGGCCTAACGTTCTCACTTTCAGGAATGAAATCTCCAGAGGAACCATACAGAAGACATACAATTCAGCTTCATTGTCTTTGGTGCTCATGTTTTGGTTGATTTGAATCTGATGCTTGTAAACTAGAAGATACTAATAATCTGTGACCTTGCACAAATACCAAAGATTTTTATCTGAGTATCTCCTCTAAAAGTACCTTTTAAATGGGTAGCTTTGTACACTATTCCCATGCCGAAGTTTCCAGAAAGAAGGTTTCCACTGGTTAACATGCCTAAACAGTACCAACTGACTCAATGTCACTGATGGCTACAGTACAAGTTGGTAGCTTAGGCATGGATTGAAGCAAGTCATGCTTCAATGGAGCTTCCTTTGAGACGTGTAACTATTCAGGAATGACAGGAAAACATAGGCTTGTGTTTTTATACCTTTTAAACATAAGTTCTTTCAAGTTTTGCCTTCAGTGATAAACTTAAAAACAAAGAAAAACTGTTTCTTCCAGTTTTAAAAATAACACCAAAAGCTGAAATTTCTTTTGAAGAGAGTAGTCCAGGAATCAGAGAACTAAGGAACAAAGAACTAAGCTTACATCTGAAGAAATGAAGGGAAATCTCTGCTTCCTACAGTAGCACATCAAACATTTTGCAGGGTCACTCCAGCCATCCTGGAAACCCTTCACCCTCAACAATGTTTCTGAAATTAGTAATATGAATACTCATACAAATACATCAGTCCTTCCTGTTGATGGCAAAGGATGGACTTCATCAGTTAGGCCCGCACAGCTTTTCTTCAATAGAATAATATATTCTTGTTTTGTATAACAAAAGTATGGAGACAATGACATAGCACAACTGGAACTGATAGAGATTACAGCTTCTCTAAGAATAAATGTACATAATGTAGGAGTCCAGACAGGTCATTTAGAAACATCAACTTCTTTCTTTTCAGAGCATTTTCTTTGCTCTTTATTACCTGTCAGTTGTTACCAACAGAATAAGAATTCTCTTCCTCTCTCTCTGTCCTATATATAATATTTATGAATACATATGTACATAACACAATTAAATATACACATAGAATATATACACACACAGGGTCAAGTTGGCATTTAGCTACTAGACAATTGTTTGAATTGTTCAGAAAGCATCTACTGGGGAGACAAGTGTAAAGGGCAGACTCTGGAATATCAGTACTTTATTCTGCAAAAAATCAATATCAAATCTCAAAAGAATAAATATTTTTCAGATGAACTGCAAAAATGAAAGCTTTCTACACCGAATCTATTCCAGGTAAAATTTGGAAAATCAAACAGAAATCTATTGACAAATCTGATCAGAAAACTGGCTTCAGTTTCTCCAGGTATTCCTAGTACACTTAAGCATCAGAAGAAATATCTGGAGAGCATCAAAGACAACAGGTCCCATCATTTTTCTATATTTAAAAAATGAAATAAATTTGAGGTTTTTACTACTTTTCAAGAAAGGAAAAAACTCAAATGTTACACAGATATTTTGCCTCAAATGCTAGGCGTTTTTTAAAAAAGGAAAGAATTCACTCTCTTCAGATGTTACCTTTATTGCAGGAGTGCCACTCACTGTAAATTTTTCTCAGGTTAAATTTCAATCTAGTTACTGTAATTGACAAATTTAATCACAAAAACTTTGCACACATGTGATAGGATCATGTATACAGCAGAATAAATATGCAGGATACATTCCAAATGTGTTGGCTCTGGTCCAGAAGCCAATGACTAAAGCAAATTTGGATTATCCACATGTTTTAAATTAAGCACTTGCTTAAGTATTTGGTGAATTAGAGATGTTACTTTTAAAATTTCTCTCTATAAGGATTTTAGGATATTGTCCTGGGATATTGAAAACTAAAGAAATTTATTACAGAGGAATGAGATAGTGAGAACAAGGGGAAAAAAAAGGTGAAGTCTGTATTACTTGAGTATTTGAACTCTCTATTGAAGAAAACCACTGACTGAAAACGTTGACTGATGTGTTTGTATTCAATCCTGGATTACACAAATTCATTTTGCAGTATCTTAGAGTTAAGACACTGAAAGAGGCCTATGTTCTAGCTCTCTAACAGAATCTTACAATGCTATGTTTCAAACCAAACTAAATAAAATATTCATTATTATTTGCCAAAGAATGCTGTAATCTCTCATAGCTCTACTTTCTTTTTTTCCTCTTACTTTTCCCTTGTGCTTGAGGAGTTACAGTTCTATTTGGTATATTCTCAGATGTACAGTGCAGCACTACATGTCAGTATAGTTTTAATTAAATAAAATCAGTAAGCAAACTTTCCTGTAAAAAGACAGAACCAAATCCAAAGCTTCAATGATATTAGAGATGGAAAAAAACCTACTAGATCACATACAATTCCCTAGCAAGGATACAACAATTCCCCAGCAGCAACACAGTACACAAACATCTGCTAATAAAAGTGGGCAACGTCTGCAAAGATGCAATGATTACAAAAATGTATTTCTTTACATATGGAAATATAGACGATAAAATCCCTGATATCTTTGGCTGTTTGCAGCTACAGTCAACTCTGTGTTTTCTCCTGATAACTCCATGTGCTTTTTGCTATGTAAAAATAAGAAAAAGTTACAGTATTAATTTAGCTATTTGGCAGGATCTGAATTGATGTAATTCACTTTATCTTCAAGGAGTTTAAGAGTTTGATGTGCTGATCTCCTTTCGAATGTAGTGGAAGCAAAAGTCTGAAACAGTTTAGTCACACAGTCACTTTTAAAAGAAAGGAATAGTTGTTGCCGTTCTAAACCAACTATTTAGATAGTTCCCATTCATCTTTGATTTCTCTACATATGCAATTTAACCTCTTTTGCACACAATGCAGAACAGCATGACTAACTGATATAATGTATAGGAAACGACTTGTGGAGCTAAAGCAAACAGTTGATGTGCTTACAAGATAAGTGTCAGCTTGCGGAAATAGCAAATAACAATGACACAATCCCCTCCTCTCAAAGTATGTGCACTGTGCAAAGACCTGCTGCTAATTTTCACTCAGCAAGGGGGGATGCCATTGGCCTTTTGTTACACAGAGAAGCCAGTGATGTCATTTGGCTTTGTACTGGATATTCTGTTGCCTACCAGTCTATGAGAAGACTTTTCCCAGCTAAAAGCAGTGCTCTGCTGAGCAGAATTAAATAATTCCACATGAATCATTCCTCCGGGCTGTTATTTTGCTCATATGTGTTGGAATCTATGGTTGAGTGAAGTACTCTATGAGTAAAATATCGCTGGCATCAATATGGTTTTTGCACTCTTTGGACTAATTCTCTGGTTCTTTTACTACTAAATGCCCTTATTTGGAATGGAAAAAGATGCCTTAGGTTTTGTTGGGTGTTTTTTTAAGCAATCCCAGGAATCTTGATAGTCCAATTTAATTTATACAAGAAGTTTAGATCAAAATATGCTCCACATCAAAACTTACAAGTGTCACTTCCAATAGAACAACAAAATTAAGCACAGACAAAAGAAATGGTTTTCTAACTTTTACTTCCATTTCCATTTCCATTTGAAAGTAATTTATTTTAAAACTTCCTGTCAGGCAACAGAGTGCAGACTTTGTAGCAAAGTCAGGGACAGAAAAGAAAGGCAAGGCTTTTTCAAAGTTAGGTTTGGGTTTTTTAAAAGGAGATCAGTATGAGCTTTACTCATTCTCGTTTTTTTCTATTCTCAGGATTTCCAGTTCAGCTTTCACAGAGGTTGTCAGAGGGTCCCCATCTCCAGGGAACAACAATGAAATATAGTAATTGGATGTGGCACTGCAACTCTGTGAGTTTATCCCAACTTGTCAGTGCTGGCTACTGTTTCCCCTCATTAATTCCATCATGCTGGCTGGTGGCCACTGATTTGACATGCCTTGTCTGAGCAGAAATTACTATTCTTCGCCCAGTGGCCAGTCCTTCATTCCTTCTTCACTTGGGTAGTTCTGCTGCAATCAGAAGGGTTTCTCATATGCATCAGAGCTGGAAGGATCCACCAGAGGATCCTTTAGTAAGTCAATATGAAAAAAGATAATGTGTGGTAACTGAGCTCATGCCCTTAGTTTGTATTATCATCTCTCTGCACAGGCTAATAGCCTGTGTGGAACTTCTTGTAGCCAGTAAATAGCACATAACCAGAAATGACCCCAAAATAAGGTCTATGATGGAAAGGTGACAAACGGCTGGCCAAGAGAAGGAAGAGATTGCCTGAAAAGTACAGTGCAATGAGTGTTAACTCCTATTGTGGTGTTACTACACAACAAAATAAAAATTGCCATTAGAAGTTTTATTGGAAGGGATGGAATTAAATGGCAAATCTGAAGAAATGCAAACCAGCAGAAAACAACCAAACGGACTCAATTCAGGACTAATAGATTGTAAAGACATTTAATGTCCACTTGCCCAAAGACTCCTAGGGCAGAACTAGTTCACATTGTCTCCTACAAAAACCCAAAGGTAGAATTGCCTTAACACATCACTTTACCATCATTTATCATCCATAGAGAAAAATACCTCCTCCAGGCTGCACATCCCTAAAGAACAACAAGCGACAGGATGCAGTGTATTTGAACTAAAGTTTCACCTTCACATCCTTATCAATTATCATTGAGAAAAATGATATAAAGAATATCAATTAAAATGTATATATATGCACACATATAAATATGGCTATGTTAAATAATAAGGATGAGTAAGTGCAGGCTCCTGTCATATATATATGGATATTCTTTGGTAAAAGAAATTTTTTTATTTGCTTTGAGAAACAATTTGAGAATTCAGCTTCTCAATCATCTTAAAAAACAGGCCCAGACTTTGCCTGGACATTCAAATTATAATGACCATTTTCTATGATCACGTTTGTTAAGCTATCATCATCAGTTCAAATAATATTTAAGTGTGTGGGGTTAATTCACAGATTTGCCGCCTTCTTGAAGAGAACAATACATTCATCTTTACTTTGCAATCAAAACAATAGCCCTGGTTGCATTTTTTAATGGTTTTTGTATTCAGCTCCAGAGGAAACTGGATTTCAGTGAGGAGTGAAATAGTGATCCCTGTGTGTGCTATAAAGCACCCAAAAAGCAATGAGCTGAAAAAGGGCTACTTGGAAAGAGAAACTTAAGGAAGGAGATTTTCTCATCCCATAATCTCCTTGGTTCTGTTGTTAGCGCCTTTCTCTGGTTTTGAAACTGTAAGAAATATTGTATTTATAAAACAGATTATGTTCCTTTTCTTCTCTGTATTTTATCTTTCTTTAAAACTGTCAACTTAAAAGTACCTGAATATTAGCAGATTTCTGTCCAGATGAGATTGTCAGCGATCTCAGAATAAGCCCTTCAACTGGAACCACAAGTCTGATGTTATTCAGAGAAACCTGCATCTGCTGATATCTTCCTGCTTGCCTTTGGAGGAAACCTTCTCCCTTTGACATCCCGGGTTCTAGGAGTCTGGTAACCATTGAGACTGCAAAGGTTCTTCAGAGCTGAACAAAAATCTGCAAGCCATTTTCCTAACCTGGTGAGCTAGGTCAGTAAGACAATAAAACAAAAAAATGAAAGAATCTAACATAAATAGCTTTTGACATCCAGTGCCATAAAGTAAAATACTTTAAAACTTGGCATCATATAGAAGTTAGCTAATTATAGTGGCGCCATTCATGATGATATAATTAACTGTATGTCTGCATTTCTATTATAAACTCCTATTTTCAGAGGTTTATGATATAGCTTTAAAAATTTGCTCTGGCCAGAGACTTGGCATGCCGAATCTCACCCTGGAACTTTTTTTCCCCTCCAAAACTGAAGAAAAAAATCCTGGGTGGGTTTTTTTTTGTTTTAAAGCTTGTAATAATGTAACAAAAATAACACCTTTTATGCATTCAAAGACTTTGGGGTTTTAAAAACCAAATTTTGTCTTATGTTGTGTGATTTAATGATAAAAATCCCTCCTATTACTCATTTCTGGAAATGCTACTGTGCTGCACTTAGTCTATGCTAGGGACATGTCCAAAAATTACACACTTCTAACAAGGACCTGCTGTTTGAACAACTTGTGCACTTAAAACAGCCTGACATCTTCTTATTCCTAATGGGCTCTTCCTTTTTTTTCCTCCTGGTTTTCTCATGAAATCTATATGGTTGCCAAAAAGCTGATCTTATATGAATGGAATTGAGGTCCCTTTCCTGCATTTAGCTAACTTAGCAGTGCTTCCTTATGGGAAACAGAGAAACACCCCACAACATGCAAAAGAGATGACTTACCTGAAAGCAGACAGACAAAACTGACACACATAGACAGTGCTTAGATCTGTGTGTGGAATAGGCAAGTTTTCAGGTCCAGTAGTTACTGGGACGGTGTGTCACTTTGCAGGCAGGTTAACTGCTCTGCAATAAACTGGTTCCCTGTCTGACTTTAGGCTGGTCACTCAATGACTCTTCCTGTCTAATATTATCTCCCAGAGATAAACACACTGAAGCTGAGCTGTTAAAGTAATGAAAGTCTATAGAAATAGAGACAAATTTTGTTTCTTACTCTGAGGTGAATAATCACAGCTTTCACCATACAGAAATAAAACATGCAAAACAGAGTTATAGTTAAGGAATAAAATACTCTAAACATCTGCTCTTTTGCTCTTTTCTACTTCACTGTACTTACTAAAACTACTTTTTTTTTTTTTTTTAGACCTACTTGAAATTTAAATTGGTTTTGTGTATCTATATACACTTCTAACAGAATCCCTCAGGCCAAAAATTGGTTTCATCCCTAAAATCCTAATTACCAACATTGCACTGGAAACTTGCATGTGATCTAGAAAAAGACAGTTCTTTCCCCTGTTGCCACTTCAGGATACTTTGCTCTTACTACTTTTCTGCTTTCTTTTGGCCTGGAGAAGATACTGTTTATCCTTTCAACTTTCTCAAAATCTTTTATGCAGTTTTTGGTGGAGTCAACATCTGTAGAAATTAAACGGAGATTTTTCATTGCCTATCAGTCAGACTGATAGGCACGCTGTGATCCTTCCAATGGCACACAAAAATAGAGCAAGTTTCTTTCATTCTCTACAGAGATTGTTATTTTTGCCTCAGAGTTCTGAGGACATTGCTATCCAAAACAATATTAAAGAGACATTTTGTTACTTTTGTAACAAAAGTTAATCACTATTTTTTTCTCATCTTGTTTTCCCTCCTCCCCATGCCATAAGCCCTCTTTGTTTAATAGAGTCTCTGCAACCTTTGGCTGCATAATTGTACTACACAGCTACAACTTTCCTTCCCAACAAATACCCTTTGAATACTTTCCAGATGAAAAATTATACTTGTTCTCTCCAGGAGGCCAAACAACATTTTCAAAATGCCAGATGCACATTCTGTGCTAACTCCAATGGTGGTGGTCTCTCTACTGTGTCTCTGCTCTGCATCTCAGGATATAAGGTCTTAGATAAAAACAGAGGAAGTCATCTCTATAGCACAGAAACACAGAAATCACGAGAAGTCTGTTTGTAATGCCATGCATGTTTCATCCTTGACTAGCAATATTAGAGAGTAAATTAAAAAAAAATTCACATGATATCTTACTGTTTACAGTAACTATGTAATACAGTTGAGAATACGTTCCTAAAAGCAAGCCATACTTAAACATTTGGAAATGTAGTTATTGTGGCTAGAGCCCAGGTATCTGGTGACAACATTCATGATGGAGTTGTTAGAATTCATAAACACACAAATGCAGCCAACAACTCTGAGTACACTGGGGACTTTTGCCAAGGGATAGAAGTTTTCCTTCCCTTGCTGATAAGGTTACAGAGGGAATATAAACTGTGTGTTTATACATGAATCATTATGATTCCTAAGAATATCAAGGGGGACCACATCACAGTTTTTCTCACAAAGGCTACCAAGATCACATATCTTTGCCAAGCCAGTAGAAGTTAATGTGCTGGGTTCAGGCTGAAATACTACCCAGTCACATTGGTGCAGCACAGCTTTCTAGACAGTATATCACAGGGATCTAAGATGTCTCACATAGCTAAAAGAAGTTAAAGAATATTCTGTACTGTATGGTCATTTGTCAAGTCCCCGGTGTTGATTTAATCCATGGGTGCTCCCTTTGCCCAACTTCCAAGAGCTCCAGGTGTGAAACTCCTGTGGTAGTGAATGGCATTTTTGGTGAGTAATCTGTGCTTGAAGCAGACCTGCTGCAATGCTGCTGGGACCCAAGAGAACCTCCACACCTGGTTAAGCAGGGGAGGGATTCATCAAATGCAGAGGACAAAAATAGTTCAATGAACATCTACCTAAGAGTTACCTTGGACATAACTACCACCTCACTGCTTTCCTTCCAATGCAAACCAGGATAGAGATAAATGAAGATGATAAAGGATTAGATACTATGCTTGATTAAGCAATGTATATCTGGAGTAGCTCCTCTGAACCAAACGTAGCTATATTCTATTTCTTTTGGCATAAATAAGATCAGAATCTGACTTCAGGAAGTTACTTGACAATTTGTAATGCAGCAGAGTAAAAGACTAAATTCAGTCTTCAGTAAGCATCAACCCTCTATTTCAGTCAGTGTCTGTCTAATCTGTGAATTATCTGGTCATATACTATTTTTCAGACATTAATGCAACCACATAGCAAGCAGCCAACAGTAAAAATCTAAAGGAAAGAAAACTATCTTGTCCTTTAAATTAGTTTTCCTTCACTGTAATTTTGTCTTTGCTGTCTGTTACTTTTATTAAAAATGTTTTGTAAACTATCTATTATAAAATGGAACAGATGAAAGGGTGTTTATATAAACTGTGTTTTGATTTCTCCATGAGTTTGAGATCTACTTCCAAGTGCACCCAAAGTACTGATAATTCTATTTTAAATACAGATGGAGTTTAAACAGATATGGGTAGGAATATATTCACAATATATTTTCATTTGAAAATGCCAAGTCATTAAAAATTCAAATGCTAAAAAAAAAATCCTCTATTCAAACAAGGAGGGAAAATGGAAGAGAGGTGTTGAAATTAAAAGAACTTATCTTCAGATGAGAAAGTTCCCTTTTTATTCAAATTTTTTAAAAAGTAAATTATACTGAATTTATAACATTGAAAGTCTTCAAAAAAACCTGGAATATAGCTCAGCAGATTGAGGTCAGATTTCTAGATGTATGAATAATATTTAGATTGCTTCTCATCCTAGCTTGGTGAATCTTGAAATTCTCATGAATTAAGCTAGTCATAGTGTGCCCAGCAATATTGCTAATCTAAATATTCAGACTACCATCACCTTGCATTACAGCACCATCAATGGTCCAGGCCTGAAATGTTTTCTCAATACTTGACCAATAGCTGGAACATTTTGCTAGAATGGTAGAATTTCCTTTCTGAAGAGTATGATTTTTTTTTAAGTGAGAAGCTGCTTTGATTTTGAAAAGTTTCACAAACCTTGAGTTTTAATTTAAAATATTTTGATTGAAAATATCACTAAGATGCAGTCTTACTCTAGAACTTTCATCCTTTTGTAATGAAAGCCCCAAAAACTTCATTACTTGCACTAGTTACTAGCATATAATGGATTAAGCTTAGCAAAGTGTTGTAATTTTTTTGAGCGAGATTTGCTCAATTAACATTCAAAGTTAATGCAGACAGTAAATCAATAAGATGACATATTTTTTCATTTACATGCTTCATTCCAAATTAAATTTTACTCTCAAATGTCAGAAGATTTTTTTAAATTTTCCATTCTGAGAAATTCTTCATCACTGCAAGTCGTATTGAACAAATCACTTATTTCCCATGGGATGTAAAAATGGGTCTAATTTTCCCTTGGAAAGCATCTGTGTCATAAGCTGTTTAGCTCTGTGGCCACACTGGCTTGCCCCGGCACTGTTGATCTCCATGTGTGGGGAGCTGTCATTATATCTCCTTGGGGAAGTCAATAATCAGGGTTTTTTCCCCAAGCCTTTACTTCCACCTCCCTTGCAAAGAAATAAGGAAATAACAGATTCCATATTTCTTTAAAATCCAGTGCCTTGGCTGCAGTGAGCATTACCTGAAAGCATTACCTTAAAGCATTACCTTCTCATGCTTTAACAGCTACTCTACCTGATTTACATAATACTCAGTCAAAATGACAAACAGAGCTTAGTATTCTCGCCTGCAGCCTTACAGCTGATGCTGTCCAAGTCCTGCCCTACAAGACCAACCATGCCCAGTTGCCTCTGCAGTCACACCCCCAGCCACAGACAACAGCAGCTACTGCTCCAATCATCAGTTCCCTCCTGCCCCAGTGAGAACCATTTGGGGCAGGGCAAGGCAGGGCAGGCCTGGCATGACCCACAGCAGACTGTACTGCACCAGCCATGGGGCAAACAGGCTCGCCAAGTGCCTGGGTGAGGCAGGCACACGCCTCTCCAGTCAGGGTGTTTTTAGCCTTGGTCTCTCTGCTGGAAAATCTCGCTGACTTGCTTTGCTCAGGTGTCACTGAGGCAGCTGCAGGCTCCCTTAAGCACTATGCATCATGCAGAGAAAGTTCTGGGCTGCTTCAATTCTGTTTGCAGACTGCTTTGGGGCCACTTATGTGTACTGTGTATGCACATCATGGTGAGGGACCTGTTCTGCAAGAATCCTGCTACACCCTCCAGCCACATCCCCTGGCATGAGCAGTGCAGGGACCTCTGTGGTTACTCCCATGTACAGTCCTCCTTCCTCACTGGTGGGTATCTGCTATGAGACACTGAAAATGTGTCATCTTGTCATCACATCATCTACTTAAGGCTGCTTTAGGCATACAATCTAGGTACAGGTCACAGTGGCAATCATGAGGAACATAAATTTGCTACTTACTAAGAGAATATAGAAGTATATATGTGAGAAAGGCAATTCAGAGCACTTAAACTTGAGGGCCAGCGCAGCATAATATAACAAAGGAGCAGTGTGACTCCCTATTCCTCTTTCTTTTCAGCCTTTGCAGTGTTTATACTGGAATGCTAGATGCTCTCAACAACAAAAGCTGGAGTGAAAAGCTGACATTACATTACGGGTGTTTAAGGCTATAACCAGCATTAGATAGTTATGTAAGTCTGGGACAAGAACACACAAATTAGTTTCCTTCTTTAATTAGTCTTTCTTCTTTAAGCAGTTTAGAAATTAAAACTTCTTTAAGAACCATGGCATTTAGAGTATTATTGAGGTGCTGTTGCCATTTCATACTACTTCAGCATCATGGCTTGGCTAAAAGATTCAGTCAGTTGAGTAGAAATGAGTATAATGATTTCAGTACTAAGAAAAAGCAACATGAACAACAGGGAATATGATTTAGAGACAGTACATGTCAATTTTAAAATACCATCTTTTGACTCATGTGCATTCCTGCTGCGTGTGTGTTAGAAAGTGCTGCTTTAATGTATTTCTAGATCAGTTAGAAGTACCTACCAATAGAGCCACAAGATAATGAGCCTGAGTCTGCTCTGGCTACTATATCACAGACAGGACAGAACATCACCTTGCTAGCCATAGACTTTATGGAGAACCCTCAGCTCTCTGGGGACAAACAGAAAAGCTAGTCACGGCAAATAGCTTTGCCTATAGGCCTTGAGCTAAGGCCATAGTGTATTAACAGTTGCCACAGAAAATATGAAACTGATTATTTGCCATGAAATGAGAGGGCTGATTCTCCCCAGCTGTGTAAAGAATCTGCCTCTTGCCTTTGCTCTCTGATCTCATAAGGCAAATCTGCCTTACCTTTCTCTTCGAGCCTCTTCTTCACAAGCGTGTCTGGGGTAAGGTATATGATCAAGGTAAAAAAGGTATGAGCAGATTTATCCCCTGGCTGACCTTGGCCATACTATCAGATTCAGATAATAATATGATTGTACAAACAAGAGTGTATCATGCTTGCTTCTTCAATTAATAATCACTTCTAGCACTTACAATTCCACTGCTGGTAGCAGGTATATTTTTTGTCCCGAGAAACTCTATAAAATATACTCACACTGACACACGACTGACTAAGGTTTTATAAAAATTACTTATCTAATCTGCTAATTTCAGTGGCTGTAATGGAAAATGTTCACTTCTTGGAACTATCCTCTAGCATTTTGCAACAGGAAAACAGGGCTTTTTTTAAAGAAATTTCCCTCATCTTTTCCACAGAGTTTGAAATACTGTAACTGAGACGAAATTGTTGCCACCCATATCAAACTTCATGCTGAACCACACCATTACTCACTTAGTAGCACTTTTAATGAGTATGTTTGTCAGTATCTGACATTTGGTCCAGTGTATACCACTGACATTCTGACATGTTGCAAATTAAAGATGCCACACAAACACACAAGTAGCTAGCAATGACAAAACAGGCACAAGGGGAAAAATACATGCTATATGCAGCTTTAAAAAACTTTCTTCCATATTTTTAAACCCACTATCCAGACTTCCCTCTTTCAACCTTCCCCTCTAAATTACCTGCAATCAAAGGGATTCAGATCATGTGCAATTTTTAATCAGGAGTTTGGAATTGCAGAGAGCACAGCCCTACGTGCTCTAGCAGTTATGCCCTGCTTCGTTATGAGGAATGAGTGCTCCCTACTTAAAGAATACTCTCATTAGCTGTACACTTAGAGTTTATTAGAGACAAGTAACATTAGAGAGTCAAACATTAGACTCCGGTTTGTTTGTAAGTCTTCATGAAGGGCAGAGGAAGAGAAAAGAGCAGCTTAATATAATTCTACCATTAATCATATGGATCCAGACTGAAGTAGCTCAAGTAAAGTAGGCAGAGATCTCCATCTCCCATGGCTGACAACAGCATTTGGCTCAGTTGCTCACAAAGCTCAGCAGTGGCTATCATCCTTATTCAATCGCACCAGCACAGCAAGCAATACTTTGGAAAGAAGAGGATAACTCCTTAGTGGCACATCTGTTAGGTATAGATGGCGTTCATTTGAATAGCTTTGCCAATGGATGACATGCCAAATCTTTTATACTAAAAGGCTTCTGCTTGATGTTAATCATTCACTCTCTGCCAGTTAACATGTTTATCCTTCTAGGAAATACTTTGATCTATACTGGCACTTGAAATATAGCAACCAATGTTACTAGACTGGAAATGAACAAACAAGATCTTGTGTGAATTGCCAAATGGCACAGCAAAATGCAGGATGCAGGTTACAAAGTGTTGCTTAGCAACTAGAAAAGGCTAGGCACTCTATTTTACTATTTTGGGTTGAAATAGAAAATAAATGGCCTTATAGTTATTTGAAATACATGGAGAGCTAGAATATAATACTGCTCTGGAGAAATCTGTTTGTGAGGCATGTGTGTCATGGGAGACAAAGAGATTCTCAACTCAACATTCAATAGGTAAGTGAATGATAAACTGTCTTTCAGACATTTTGCTTTAAAATGAAAATGTAACAGTAGTTTAAGTTCAGTGTATGTATTCTGCTATTCAGTTGTTTATTTTTACCTTTCATCTTCAGATGCTAAGGGTTTTTTTGAGGGGTTTTTTTTTGCCAAGAAGGCTCATCCTCTGTTGCATGCAAGGAACTCAAAGTTTAAAGCAGTTGGTCATTTACCAATGAAAGTTGTCAAACTGTGATTCAGGCATCCTGAATCTAAGCAATCTTATAAAACCCCACAAACTTCTGCACAACGTGACCTTATTCCTCCCTCTTATACAGATCCTCCTATGCCTGGCAGTTGGTCTTTGATATTAAATCACTGCTTAGCAATACTTCCTATTAGTACAGGAAAAATAAATAAAGGTCACTGAAAACTCTAATTAAGTATCCTGTACCTCAAAGCACATACTGTCTTTATTTTCCAACATGAAGAAATGAGGCAGGGAGTAAAAAGATTCTTGAAAATCACATGGAAGTCTACTGAGGTTTGAGAGCAGAATGAGGATATTTATCTTAGTGACACAGTCTTCTCCTCTTCTACCTGTATTCTTGTTATACAAGCACCTAAAGCAGGTATGAGTATTCCCCAGATATTGCTCAGCCACTCCAATTCACTTGCAAGCACGGTCTCTGTTTTAGCTCTCACCCCAGGCGACCATGGCACTGAAGCCTATACACCAGTCCTCAGTACACAGGCAGGGACCCTGCCTAACTCAGTGGGAGTTGAGTGAGACGAGCTCAGGCACATATAGGGCTCAGACCTTTGCAGTAGCGTGGTACACCAGGGTGAGCTGAGCACAAAGGAGCAACTGCTGTCAGGAGGTATCAGGCCCTTAATCTATGTAACGTTGTGTAAGCTTCAGCCAACAGCCTTCTACACAATACCACAGTGTCTGCTGGAAATGGTGTTTCCCATAATTGCATTGTTTGCTTAGAAGGGACCTGAGATCCGGATCAAGTTCAACAAGATCTGTGTCATTCTAGTTAGTGCTGTTTTTCAAGCACACCCCTTCAGTGAACAGAAAGCCCTCTGAATCCATGACCAGACTTTCAGGGCCAGATAACTGACTGTTTCGGTTTCTTTCAAGTTGTATCGCAGTAGACACACACAGTATCCTGGATACTGGACAGATTTAAAAGTGGGAAGAAAAGGTTCCAGCACACTGGCTTTAAAAGGGAGAACAAAGTAAGTGAGGATCAGAGGGAGGAAGGCGATCGCTATGACACTAAGACAATTAATCACTGCCAGATGTTAAGGGTCACACAGCACTGCATGCTGGGAAGATCAGCAGGGGTTCTTGGACAGGGAATAGAGGGAAAAAATAACCTGTCATGTCAGTGAACTAGTCAGGGGTTTAGGGTTCCTGTCGTTTAACTATTAGTGTGCTCTTAATAATAAAATGACAATGCATTGCAGAAGAAGGGAAGATAGGGGAGTTGGTAGAAAAGAGGGAGTGACAGCTTAATAATCCCTGTCTGTCAAAAGCACTAAAAAAAACCATCCCAAATTCAATGTTCTTACTTTTGTAACAAACGCGCCAGGGTTCCTGTTTGATTAATAGAACACTTGTTGACTGACAAGGACAAATGTGCACACGGTTTGAACACAGCACTGTGCATAAATAATTTAAATTGTACTATGGCCAGAGCTCAGCTTGCACTGGGGGTTCTATGATAAACCCCTACGTTTCAGCAGTTCATAACTTGGCCTTAGAAGAAAAGCTCGGAAGTCTCAAGCCTAAAGCTGGACAGAGAAGGCTGGTTGGTTTCTTTGAAGCATTAAAAAGAAATCAATACCGCTTGGAAATCACAGACCTTTGTCAGGGTAGTGATAGTGGTGTCTCTATGTGCTCTGGTTGTACGTCTCACATTACAGCAAAAAGCAGATGGCTTTACATTGAATAATGCAAACTAGTTTGTATCTGTGGTTCTTCCCACTCTTCCCCATTAACACGAGAGCTAATGTCAGCAATATACACCGACCCCAAAAATGGGGGCTTCTTCCTTTGAACCTCAGAAATCATTTTCAAAGGGAAGAGTTCACAGTGTTTTGTAAATGGACACTTAATTGCAAATATTTCCTACATTCCTTTGGGAGATGATTTTCATTTAGTTAAGCTGTTATCTCTTCAAAATGAACCCTTTCCACAGAAAAACAGGCTTTTACCTCTACAAGGAACAACTTTCACTGAACTTGACCCATCTTTTTTTCTTAAAGCAATGCCTAAATTCTCAAAAATTTAACTATTTCTCAACTTTGGAGCCCAGGTACTAGCCTGATGGAAGGAACAAAAAATTAAGAGACGCGTAGACATGCAGAGTGTCTCACATAAGACCTACTTTCAACATTTCTATCAATACTATACAGATTTAGTATGTGTGAATTCAGTCATACCAGTCAGATTTCTTTTTCTTTATATTTTACCCACCTGATGCAAACACTTGAAATAATGTGTAAAATGTTAGCTCTTTTGCCATTTTTTTCCATTAAAATACTTCTTTCAATTATTATCCAGGGAGTAAAATAGCTACACAAGTTTAAACAGTTCATCACAATATGGACAGAGTAGAACAGCCAAACTGAATTTATCATCAGATTAAAAGCTGTAACAGAATTTCCCCAAACAGCCAACATATTCCAAGATCTGTGTCTTTCAACTTGTTGCATCTTGTAATCTATCAGATGACTTTTGATGGCCTAAAATTCCAGTCCAGAGAAGTGCTGCTGAGCACATTCAGCTTCCTTAGCAGTCACAAAAGCTGAGATTGCTTGGTACCTTTGAAAAGGGCTTGGCTTTACAGAGTCTGGCTCTCAAAGCTTAAGCACATAAGTATTAGTCTGTTGAAGTGTTCTAAGTATTTTTTCCCGATTATTTTCAATTGATAATATGTGAGTTGCGTTATTAGAAAATTTGTACACATTACATTCTATAAATAGATTTGCTTCTTTGCCCTCTGCTATAATAGGTAATACTGAGAGTGAGATAAGCAGTCCTCAAAATGTGAGTAATAATTTTCAACCATATTGTGTCCCCTTCAATCATTATAAGAAGCTCTTTTTTTTTATTATTTCCTTGACTCACTGATTGGAGTCTCAAATCGTTCTTGCAAATCTCCATAGACTGGACAAGTCTTTATGGCAACCTCTACATTGCAGTCAATCTGTACAAGACAAAGGAACACATAGCAACAACGTTTGCAAATTGTTGAAATGAACACAAGACCCATCATTCCTCTTCCTAACATTGCCACTCCAGGCAAGAGATTTAGCCTGTGCTTCAGTTACCATCTTTGTAAAACAGAAGTAAGTCTTCCTCATCATTATTGATCACAAATTTTCCAATTTTAATGGATATCAGAGTATTGCACAGAACTATTGTGGAAGTTTTCGGGAGAAAAGAGAGTCAACAGAGAACAAACATGTCACCAGCAACTCGCACTGCATGACACCAGCAAAGACATCACTCCTTAAAAAGACTGGTAAGGTGGCACTCCACAGAGGCAGACATTGTTCAACATGTCCATCTACGCAGCAATATTTGTTTATCTAATCTCCACTGATGTTAATGTAATACTTCGAGTAATACAACACAGTAAGAGTTGACTTACCAACATTACCCCATAGCATTAATGTCTCCATTGTGTTTATGTTAATACATTGTAGCAGATACAGGTTGCATCTGCTGAGCTCTCTCTCTGTTTACATAGCACAGAAACAAGTCTGGGAACTTGTTATTTAATCTCTCTGTCCCACAGTTTAGTTTCCTCTTACCTTTTCTTTTTGCAGTTCACTGTTGTCAGAAACATAACAGATGGTTGAGATGCTTTGTAATACTTCTGTTTGCAGGTGGCCCAGGATGCTGTGTGTCACCACGCTTTAAGGGTTCTTTAAGGTACACTGAGGTTTGAGGTACTTTGATGCATGAAGAAGATGCTTGAAGTAGTTATGCACTATTTGAAAAAAATGGACAAGCAGAACTGGTTACACAAGTACAAGGCACATTCTTGTAGCATCTTCAACAAATAGTTTTACCTCGTGGGCCTGTTTGATGAAGTTACATTCAAAAGATAAAAGAAGTAAAAATAAAGTAAATGCTGTATGTATGCCAAACACCTTTTGAGTATTTAATTTATCTCAAGAGTTTCTAGCCTATAATGAAAGTGAGAATAACTGAAGGCCACAAGACACACTATATATCATATTGCACAGCCCTTTCCAATCCAGTTGTGATGTTCCATCTATTTGGACTATATTATCTACTTCATCATCTTAAGACATTTGGCAAATAACCAATATATTTTTTGTTTGTATGTTCTCATGGATATAGCAGATTGGCCTAGATGAAGAGTAAAATATGTGCATTATAGAGATGCATGCAATAGTCTGCATAATTACACATGGGTTATGTTAGTATTTTCATACATGAAGCTTCTTTTGCTCTACAGATTTTTCACACATACTTGAGTTTGTTTCATACTTCAGATGGTTGCCCTAAATGGCATACCACAACACACAGCTAAACAATCTGCTGGATCAGTCATACAATTACACATGTTAGTTCCACATGTGCCTACCAAAAATATCAGAGCCTCCACATAGCTTTCTTCTTTAAAGTGAATAGCAAGGAAAAGACTGTTTTATTCCTCTCCAAAACTTTGGTCGTGGTAGACAAAACACAGCCTTAGTGCATGTGAAAAGTATAGGTGACCAGCAAGCACAAAATATGTCACTTAAGCTATCAAACAAAACCAGATTGGTTAACATTCAATTTGAACTGTAGTTAAATAAATATCTGCTATGTTTATTCACTTTGGACAATGCAAAATAATTGATCAAAAGCAAAAAGCTCCCAGAATTTATTTTTAAGTTAAAGCTTATCTTTAGAAATATGTTAACAATCAGATGCTAATGTAGGCAGAACAAGTTATGATTTTAATTTCCAACAATGAATAAGATGAACCTGTACTCAAGAACTTCCTGCTTGCTGCTAAAAGAAAACTGACTTGTAATATCACATCATGTATATTAAATTTATCTTTTTTGTTATGATGGGAAAGCTTTACAAATTGCTGTTAAGAAAACCATACCTTTTCTCTTTCAAATGCATTAAAGAGAATTTTACCTTTAGTTATACAAACAGGCAGATATCATTTACCTACAGAAATACTGTCAACTCTGCCCACTTTTTTGCAGGCTATATTCTCAAAACAGTATCATTACTTTGATTATTCATCCAGCAAATACACCAGCAAGCTGTTTATTTTAAGAACATTTCATTAACCCAGTGAGGTCTCAGACTGAATGAAATGGCTTTTTCTATATGCATTGGAGTAGAGTATGTAGAATACAGTGGCTTTTAAGCTCCAGCCTAAACTACAGTAACATGGTTGAGGGGATCAGAACTAACTTTTAAACACAGATAGATAGACTGTTTTCTTGACAGTTTCAACTAACACACATGTAGACAATTAGCTTCATTTTAGAAGTTGGCCAAACCCAGGGAAGAGCTGGAAACACGTTCCTTAGTGTTTCTCATTAGAGATTGACTGACTGAAAGGATTTGATGGGCGAATGGCTAGTTCATGGCTGGCCTTTCATCTCAGAGCTCTGTGTATAATGTGCCCCAGATTCTGTGAGCATGAGTTAGGTGGTGTAAGCACAGTCTTAACTGGAAAGTGATTTTCATAGTGCATAAAGAGTGCCTAACTCAGGAGGCGGGGGAGGTGGCAGGCTGTGTGCACAGCCAGGGCAGGTGGTGAGAGCACAGGTACCAAGGCAGCTGTGCTATGCGAGATTTGCCCAGCGCTTCCCACACAGCACCAGTGCTCCCTCACCTCTTTGGCACTCTTTGCATAGAAAGTGTGGGAATCTGAGACAGGCTTCTTGGGGCAATTTATAAACCACCTGAACATAAATGTAGATTTGCCCTCCTCTCAAATAAAAGAAAACCTAAGCCCCAGCCCAACTTGACACCACTGCTTTAATTCACTAAAATTCTGTTGTTTCTGGATGATAATCTCTTCAATTACAGCTACACCTGCATGTTAGTGAATGCAACTGTTGTCCTCAGCATTGGGAGGGATTTGCATTTGAAGTACAGTTTACTTTGGTGGTTTGCATGGAATAAATTGATTCTTGCTATTTTTCAAAATGTGTTTGTTCAATATGTTAGTCTGTGCATGTTCTGAAACGTCGCTGTGGTAATTGGATAAAATCCAGCCATATTGGTAAGATAGTCCAAAAAGAAGCATTAAATGTATAAATGCAATGTCTCTACCATGACCTGATATGTTGATTTCCTCATATTTTTCACATAGTGTCTTGAAATTTGCTGTTAAGTCAAGATTTCTCACAGGCAAGGAAGGAAACCCAATTCTAATATCTCATTTCCCTGCCATATTTTAAAACATAATTGAGTAACATTTATAAAGGATAATACAAATTATGACACATTTTCTCAAAGGGAATGTTTCCATCATTCTAGTGACATCTTTTTTAACCTCTGTGCTTTAAATATTTCATTACAAGTATATCTATTTGCATGCATCAGTAGAGCCTGTGTTAGTCAGTGCAAGACCAGCAGTATGTGGTTTTGTACAAGTAAAACACTTCAGATCTTTGGTAAAGAGTGTGCAAAGTTTGAATCTATTTTACATATGTGCAAGTTATTCTGGAGACAATTTTCTCCTTTTTCCAGTAAACTTTAGCCTGTCAAAGATGTATTCCATAGTCTTCCTTACAGCATCTCTGTACACAGTTTTGAAGATGAAAATAAGTGAGATATCTACTTTCTTCCTTTTACTCTCATTAAATCTGATGATCCTTCAGTAGTGAGTGATCTCAGAGAAACCCCAAACTATCTTTCATTATCGTCCGTGGCCACAGTTTAATTCTCAATGATTTATCCGCTCAGCTACCCCTAATTGACTTCAATGTTGCCCTTGGAGAAGGAATGACTTTATATTGTCTCTTTATATTGCTCTTCATGGTGTTGCTACCTCAATGATACAGTTACAACTCTCCCAGTACTTATTTTCTTACAGTTACAACATCTGGAGACAGTTAATACCATAAGAATCACAAAAGAAGGAAAGCTCCTAGCCTCTGCAGTTTCTGAGAAAAGTCATTCTAATATACCTTAGAAGCCCACAAACCAGAAAATAAAGTCTTAATTTTATTTATTTAAACTATCAAGTTCAGTATTTAGTATTTTAGTATGGCTGATCCTTTCTATCTCAGCGCATCCCTGATGCATTGACCCATATAATGAACAGACAGTGGAATGTTTGGTCATGGGAGGAGCACTGTCCTGTGCTCAGGAGGATGTTGAGAGCAAGGACACTGCTGATGAGCCTGTGTCCCACAACACGAGGACTTTGGTGCTGCTCTCCTAGTCTGCACTGCTGCAGTCAAACCTGCTGTGTCTGTAAAGTGCCATACTGGTTCAGGAAAGAGCAGTGCCACATTGCACATAAGCAAGAATGATTTGAAAAGTCTGTGTTTCTCTATTTCCCACTGTGGTACTCACTCAAAAGATTACCTATACCATAAAAAATAACCATCCAAGATGCCTGAATTAGTACTACATAAGCAATGCTCTTTCTGCTGTCCAAGATTCACATGATTTTGGGATTTGCTCAAAGATAAATAGATCACTTTTCCATAACATATAAAAAAGTTCTGAGTACTACACAGCTACTTATTAATGAATCGGATTTACATTCTAAAGATACTCAGATTTACACTTTAAAGGTTTCTAGAAAGATGTGTTAGAGAAAACTTTCAAGAGACTACAAGACATATTGGTTTATGTACAAGAATGCAACTGGTAGAAGAGGAGCTTTTGGAAAACTTTGCAAACCTTTAACATGTAGCTCTTCATTATTTTCCTCATTTTAAGAATCTTACTGAAGTAAAATAACTGCCAACTATTTCTATCAATCTGAGGCTGTCTTGGTCACACAGGGTAAAGAAAAAATTGGTTTGCATTGTCCTTCTCTTTTTCCTCTGTTTCTCTCCTTTTACATCTTTATTGTGAATTTAGAGAGCTTCCCACTTCTAAACTCTCAAGCTTTCCAAGTGTGACACATGAGTTTAACACATCTTGTTAGCTTAATACCTCACAGAAAATACTTCCTTTTGGAAATATTCTAGGTCAGCTTTACCACCACTATGAGAAGTAATTTTTCTAAGGTCTTGATTCTTTTAAGTATGAAGTATCCTCAAATCTTCATATCAGAATCGGGCCCTTTTTGGTTTCCAACTGGAGGCTTAAAAAAAAGTCAGTGGAAAAATATTGGCCCACTGCCATCAACAAGAAATGTAAAGAATCATGAAGAAAATATTCCTAAAACAGTGATAGAAATAGAGAAGAAAAGACATGAAAGGGCTTCCAGACATGCAATGGATGCTGCTCCCATGTGAACACTGAGGTTTTTTGTTTGCAATGAACAAAAGCTATTTTCTCTAAAGAAGGATACAGGATAAAGCTTAAGCTAAAGCTGAGTTAGAACTGGTTACTGCAGAGCTTCTGCATCATTGGTCAGAGGAGTTAAAATCCAGTTAGAAGGCTCTCCTAGCCTATGCTCTCCCTTTGAACTTCATCACCTCCCTCCAGAAGGCTGCTCACTGGGTCTCAGTCTCCTATGAAGTTCCTTATCCCAGTCAGCTTCCTGCTTTTATCCACACATCCCTATAGCTGTGCTGCCTTTCCTTTCCAAACTTTCAAAACTGCTTTCAAAACTCTGTCCTCTAAAACTGGACAATTTAGGAAGAAACAGATAGGAATTTAATTTATAAACATTTTTTCAGCAGTTAGTACCTTGTTTTTCATGGGAACAGAAAAAGGGTTATCTGAAGGCATCTTTGTTCCTGCCAAATTCGATGTCCCTGCTCCAAAGCAGCAAAGCAATATCATTTCTCTATCACATAGCTCTGAGTCTTTTTTTTTTCTAACCTATTTTTCATGGACTTCTTCCTTTCAGACCAGAGACTGAAAAAGGATTAGGGAAATACATTGCTTTTTCCAGGGGAAGTAAAGACACAAAGGTTTCAACATTTGAGCTATGGTCACTGTTTCCTAGTAGTATAAGACAGGAGAAAGAAAGGCCATGACATCATGCTATCTAATCCAGCCTGGAGTGGGGGCAGGAGCAGGAGTTCCTCTGCTGTGGAGGGTGGCAGAGGATTGTGCAGCCCAGTCGGGCATGCAGGGACAATGCAAGCAGATATCAGGCTCTCACACTGCACGATGGGCAGACTGCACAGGGTTGGGCTGGCAGCACAGAGAGTGGGTGCTTTATGCAGCCTTATAAAGGTGCTCTGATGGCCTCTGGTGAAATTAAGGCATCTTACAAAATGAACTCATCTTTTGAAAACAAACCACAAAACCTTGAAAATAACTACAAAAATATTAAAGCTGAACAAATATTTGGGATTACAGTTTTAATCAAATGCCCATATTGAATATATATCTATATATTATTTCTTTGACTCTCAAAGCTGAGATTTTTTTTCCTTTGGTAAGCTCTAAAAAACAAACAGGATAATGGAACATTAAAGCTGCAAGGTAACGTGGTCACAATTACAAATATGAAATTGAAGCACAGACTTACACAAAGATGCAGACTTCTCCAGTTTGATCACTGAGCAGTGATCAAGAACTTTGGCCACAGAACTCCCATTTTGTATTATTTTTACATTTAAACGTTATGATGACAGACAATTTACGAATAGCAACTAGAAAAAAAGACAGATATTTCAGGACTAGAGCAATCTGAAGATGTTCAGAAAAAGGCTTTAAAATAAACAAAAGAAAAAAAAGTAGCTTTTCCAGAAGAATGCTTCCTCCCCCCTTCGCCGTCCCCCCACTCCTCTTTCTCCAACAGAGCCAGCACCAGATGTTTCAGAAACCACACACTGGGCAGATACAGAGGATCATCTGTCCCTCCTTCTATAAAGGCCTTATCCAAAGGGAAAAATCTAGACAGCCCAGTTCAAAGAGCACTCTGGTAGCAGCAAGTAGCAAGCCATCTATTTTAAATAGCTCTTACCTTTGAAGAGACAAATTTTTATGGCATAGTTTGAAAATTTCAAATCCAGAAAACAGCATCACAACAGTCAGAGAGTCTAAAGGATATTTTTGTCAACACGTTCACCTCAAATAGTTCATGAGTGTATAATCTATGAACATAATTAACAAAGACTGAATATTTTCTTAGAATTAAGATTACTACAAAACTACCACAAATGAAAATCCTGTTAATGAAGCAACATTTCATAGATATAAGAAACAAGTGAAACATTTTCACCCCAAAATATAAGTTAAAAAAAAAAAAAAAAAATATATATATATAATCCAGGAAACATGGCTTTTTTTTCCAATATGCTTTCAACAGACTCAAATGATATTTCCTCAAATACCTGTAGTGATAAAGACTTTATGGTAATTGTAAAAATAAAATATTTGTTCAATATTTGTTTAATAGTAACACTTTCTAGGATGGATTTAGACACTGAAATCAAGATGAATAATTAAAAATGGGTTTGTTTCAAAAAGATTAATGTATAGGTGAAAGAGGTATTTCCTTCTATGTGTAAATGTAACAGCCAATACTTTTGTCTCTGACTTTAGCTGCTTTTTTACTTCTACAAACAGTAACTGTAAAGATACAGTTAGGATTCCTGGTGACAAATGATACCATCACAAGCTAGGCTGTGGGGCAGAAGAGAGCAATGCCCAGGATATCACTGAAGTGAGGCTGGGGTAGCAATCTAGGCTAGCAGCCTCTACCTCATCATTGTAACTGCACAGTTCAAAACACCTCTTAGGTTGCTTTAAAGTACACGGCCAGACAGTGCTGCCCCTGGCTGGCCCAGGATCAAAGGACTGGAAAGGTGGCTCCGTGCCACCATGCGCTCTGGCTCTGCTCAGCTTCACGAAGGCCAAACTCGGCACAGCTGAGAATCCATCCCAGCACGTTAATCATATGGCTTGGGTGGAATTGCTGTCAGACTGGAGTTCTCATTTCCTCCATCTTTTAGAGCCTGACTTTTTCAAAAGGACACAAGGGATGTTTTATCAATTAGCAGACAACTTAATTTTGAAATTAAGCATTTTGGGCTGGAAATGTCCTGTAGCTTGTAATTCTAGAAAGCAACTGAATTTATAGAAGTCGAAACACATATTACCTACAGAATATTCCCACGAGGAAGAAGAGATCATTAATTTATTTCAGATGTCGCTTGACAGAGACATGAACACAGCACTGTGAAAGACACAGTCCTAATTAAGCTGCTAAAAGTGTTTTCATATCGAGAAAAAAATACTGCAGTTAATACCAATCTAATTTGCCAACTGGAGTTAGGTGCTTACTCTCTCTGTTGCCAGAGGGGCTTCTAGCAGTACAGCCTACCACTGTAGTCTGGTGAGGTTGTCTTTTTTTTTGTTTTGCTCTTTGCACAGAGACAAAGGGAAAAAGAAGCTACAGCAATTTCAGTGTGATGAAAGAAAGTCACAAGCAGACTTGTACATTCACAATGAGCAGGTGTAGACATGGTATTGGCAAAATTTCTTACACAGAACCAAACACATCTCACCACAGTAGCGATATAACTCAAATCTTTACTGTAGTCCAGCTGCAGTGCTGAGTTCAAGATAATTAGAAGTTCCTTACTGTAACCATTTTTAAGTGGAATACAGAACAAAGACATACCAAGACATACCATAGCTGTGGCTATCAGATCCACAGCTCCATTTATTCTGCAAAGTCCAAGACTCAATACTTAGCTGGAAACTAATGTATATATAACATTTATAACCGATATCAACATAATATTATTTAATTGCACAAGTTGTTCATAGGAGTTATCACAGTCAGGGTGCTACTTTTTCCCATGGATGGAATGGATTAAGATTGCTGTGCACAAAAGGGACCAAAGTCGCATATGAGGTCACACAGACCAAGGAGACTAAAGAAAACTCCTTGTACAATGATAAAATATTTCAAGCTAGAAGAAGTTTGCTGGATTATGGATATGCATTCTTTCTGAATACTTTTCTCCCTTTCAAATCCTAGCCATCTTTAAAAGCAAGGTGACAGCTCCTGTAAGAGAATTTTTTTTCTTCTCTGCTGTGATTTGATTTAGATCTCCTTTCCAGTGTCAGACAGACTGCCAGATTTTGTAAAGCCCAGATATCTCTGCAGCAGGCAGTCCACTAATGATTCAAAGTTTGTGTAAGATAGAGAGAGAGGCATAAGCAGAGAGAAAGGGAGAGACAGTGCGAACAGAGAGAAAATTAAGGAGCCATGTCATTCACCCATCAGACAGGGCTTCCAAGCCCACAGGCTCAAGCCCCACTGCCACAAGGGGAGCAACATCTGTCTGATCTAGCTCCAGGCCACCCCATTTGGTCAGTTCAGATATTCCACTGCCACTCCATAGATAAGCTACTACAAGCCACATCTATTCAAGTACAACACATGGAAACTGTAGGAGTGTTTACAGTGATTTGTTTGAACGGCTTATATTTTTGGCTTCCAAAGTTTGAAAACTTTTTGCCTTTAATAAGATGCTTCTTTTTTGCTCTTTTCTTTTCAGCATCAGTTGCAGAACTGCCTAAAGTCACAGTCTCGTGTCAAAATCCTGACACCTACATTTAATGATTTCCATTTCCGTCCCAACAGTCTCATCCGTTTAACTTCCTCATTGCTCGGTTACTGCTCCAGCAGTTACTGCTTCCATGGCTTTCAGTGGAATGACTCCAGGGTCACATGCATACTACCAGTAATGCAACTACCATCTTTATAAAGATTATACTAAATGGACTGCTCCTTCAGCAGCAGTAAAAGTAAAGAAGCAGAGAAGTAATCTTTTTCATTTCTGATTATAGATTTTCACTTCAAAATACTTTACATGGCTTCATATCACATATAGCCATGAACTTAAAGATAAAATACCCAAGTTAAAAGACATTTAGCAGTAAGTCTGAAAGTCTCCCATTATGGGTATTTTGTGGAAAAATACTACCTCAAGATTCAGCTAAGTAGAACAGTCATCATTAAATAAGGTCAACTGTGAGAAAGAAATATAGTTACTTCATAGAAGATGCTTGTAATGGAGGAAAAGGTTTTGATTCAACAGGTCTACCAGGCCTAACAGTTTGATCTGCATGTAGTCTACACTGCATACAACCAAAAAAATGGAGTCTCATTCTGCAGTTCACATACTATTTAACTAGAGTGTTCTGTTCAACTGTAGACTGTCAAATGCAGTCTAGTAATTAATATCTTCATTATTATAATTAACAATTATATGTTATAAACTAGAGACTTAAGCAAGACTAGGATACAGTTGCAGTAGGTGCTTCAGAGACATTTTGGAACAGGTAGCCCTGTCTTGTCTTATCCGCTTTGCAGAATAGACAGACATGGGCAAACTAAATCAAACTACATCTTGCCCAGCTTCACACAGTTGAAATACACAGCTCAGGCAGATAAAGGGACCACCACAATGGAACAAGACTTATACCCACTCTTAGGAATAAATGTAACTTCAGGCCTCAAGCACAAGAAGTCACTTCAGGGGTTTTAATGACGATGTGAATTGCTCACTCCCAGATTTCAAGGTACTTAAACACAAAATTTACTTTTTTACTGTGAGCAAAAACAGCTTTCAGCACTCCCTGCAGTAGGAAGGGGATAAGCAGATTCAAATTGTGTTTGTTTTGCTAAAGGATGAGTGAACTCTTCTTTTGGACCAAAGTATATTTCTGGACACTAGGACTATTTGGAAGAAAGTCTGCTTTCATTTCACTCCTTATGTTTCATACAAAGTACAGCTTTGATCAACAGGATTCAAAATAAGGAAAGACATTACATTTTTTAAAAGTTATAATATATGTAACATTACAGTTGAATTATTGCTGTTACATGTATAGCTATAGCCAAGAAAAAGACATGCAAAACCAAAATCAACAGTAACTGATTTTTAGAGTCTATTATGAGCTTTAAAATATAGACTGTGGAGCTAGCAAACAAGATAATGCCTTAGTCATAAGAGCAGATCATTGTTTCAGGAGCAGAAAGGATTTCCTTGACCTTACTCCTTGGTAATTGGAGCAATTGACCTTACTCCATGGTAACAGAGTGCTGTAACCATATTCTACTAGGAAAATGGATCCTTGCACCATTCAGATGAAGCAGTTTATGTGCCATACTTTGAGATATTTAGAAATAATGGCCCAGGAGATCAGAAATGTAGAACAGGTGAGATGGGTACAGAGTTGATCCAAGGGATGTACAGAAGAATGAAATTAAATTTGCACAGGTATTTTCTAATTTTACAATTTCAGAAATCTTTTTAACACAAAAAGTGCATATGGAAGATTGTGAAATTATGGAAGGTTGTAGAAGTCTTAATTAGCTTGGACTAGTCTCATACTTCACCCAAAAGAGATAAAAATAATGTACAAAAACCAGCCAGAGCAAGGAGCCTGAAGCCTTTGTCTCCACTTGAAAGTTCCCATCAAAAGTGTATGGAAAAACATTTCTTATCCCCAAAAGTATCTCAAAGGGCCACAGGCAGGCAAGCATGGAAGAGCCTAAAGAGCAAGGAGGAGTCACAAGTGACACCAACTGGAGACAGAAGAAAGAAGAGCTATTAAATCCTCAATATACTTTTGTGGGCCTGCCCTCCTTTTCACAAAAAAGGCATTTCTTCACAGTGAGAGGTTTAAAGAATTCTTTCAGAAATTCCACATGGTCCTAAGGAGACTGCTCCCTTTAAGACTCTCAAAGGCTGGCTATTTTCATTCTCCTACAGCTATTTCCATTTTTATCATTCTGCCCTCTGGCTAGAAACATGTACTTGACGGGGTATGTCAGTTCTTAAAAACACTGAATCTGGGGACCAGCTTGTCCTTTACTATGGACAGATTTACTAAGAACCACTGAACATCCACCAGCAGAGGATGGTATGAAATCTAAAGTGAAACTTCACGTAATCCAAGTTAACTTGAAAGATTATAGCAGGAATGCTGTGGAGTGGAATTTAAAAAGAACAGATTAATTGTTTTGGTTTAGCACATTTTTGTCCTAAGTCTATACCTGAGGAAAAACCTCTTCCATCTATTTGGGGTCTTCATGATGCTCTCAGATGAAATCTGTTACACTACAGAGCAATATGCACCACCATATCTCCTTAAATGAGAACTGAAGATTTCAGTACTAATAGGATCTTCTGTGGGCCTTGTCTGAAGCACTTGTCCATTGCATTGGGGAACTGTACTGCAAATTTCCTATGTATCTACAGTAGAATTGACATTAAAAAGTTCATGTTTAAAAAGGAAATTAATAGCATAATTCTTGTGTTTAAAAGGGCTCTAATTAAAAATGCCTTTTACGTTTTTCCATTCCTTTTCTTGGGAGTTCTCAGTTTTAAAGTAGCATTTGGCAGTACTTTTTCAGTTCTTTGTATTAAAGTTCTTTTGGTACTTAATGAAAACCATTGATCTATTTTAATAATGAAATAAGAAATGTTGACACACTCCTGGGAAAGAAAAAGTGTGGAAAAATAATTCCTGGATTACTGCCTTAGAAATGTTCAGCCCTACGTAAAAGGAGAGGAAAAAGAGGAGTGATGCATGATATGAAAAATAGACTTCCATCCAGAATTATGAGGAAGACAAGAACTAATAAATTAGCTGACTAGAAAATGTAGATAAAAATTAGAGTTTGGATATCATTCTGAAAAGTACTACTACAGTTTAAACTTGGTAACTGTTCATTTTTTCTGGAAGTGTAAAAAGGGTCAGAAGTAGATGAATATAATATAGGATTCATTTTCAAGGAATTATCATATCTATTTAATCTACAGAATGCAAAAAAGTGATCACATCTTTATGTCTCGGATACAGTAAGTAATCTTAAAATACTTTTTTTTTCAGAGACTGACAAAGTCACTACATGGGCCACAATGGAAACACTATCTTCTACTGCTTTATACCTGAGTAAACGACCTCCTTTCAAGATGAATTCTCCAGAAAGAAGATAATTGAATTACCTGAATGCTGATCCACTTCAAAGGATGCTCTTTATAGGAAGCATAATGAGATTCTGATGCTTTGATCAAGGGAATCTATGAACCTGCTTACTTGATCACAAACTCTACTATTTGCCATGAAGAGATAACTAATCAATTATAGGACATACATCTGCTCTGAATAACATTATTGATGACATGAGAGCCTGAATAATTTAGAAATACAATAATAGTTGACATATCTAATAGTACTAGACTGTGGTGACAAAAAAAATCTACTGTATGAATTCCATCCATGTGCTAGATACTCACTATTGTACTATGTGAGCATCTCAGGCATCTTTACATATCAGGCATGTAATCTGTGTCAATAACTAAATCTGAGTAGTTTAAAACATCCTTGTTGAGTAGAGCTTCTTACTTGATTGAGTTATGCCCAGAGCCACAGGTGCCCTCCTTCCATTCATGAGAAGCGTGCTTCACAAGAAAATCTATACTTATTTTTAAGCACAGAAACCCCCATACCACCCAAAAAACAACCTACAAGTGCTTTTCTTCAAATTCTAAAATAGATTTGAGTCTAAAGTAGGAAAGAATTTGAAGAGAAAGTTTTGAGAACTTAAATGTACCAAAAAACAGGATTGTAAAAGAAGTAATCTTTGCAACCTTATCTAGTCTAAAGAATTCAAAGATCCAGATGTTTTTTCAAAACATCACATTTTTCCTATATCCATTTTCTTGTTAACCTCAGTTATATTAGGTCAGACTTTAAGTTTGCACTTCATTACTTTGCCTTTGCTTAATGCTTCAATGGCCAATCACAAATGTACTTTAACCATTGTAGGCAGAAGAGCAGACTGAGAAAAGACGAAGGTAGCCCTTAGAATACAATCTCCTCCCAATCTGGCCTTGAATTGTAAGCATTCCCAAAAGACGGAAAAATAAATCATCTGAGGTCTGTCCAAATTTTTTCTGATTCACTCAGGTGAGTGCCTCAGCCAAATCCTAGAACTTCCTGCTGTGAAAGGCTGCAAATCTTTTGTGGAGGGTAGCCCACACAAAGCTTGGTTACAGCAGCTAAAATTCAGTGACAATAAGAACTGTCCACAGGTTTCTAAACAATTCTGTGATATATGTGCACTTTTATTCTTTCTCATGTTTTGAATCTATGTGAAGTTGTTTATTTTATTACCTTTTATTACCAAGATGAAGAAAATCTATAGTCCATGACCAGAATTAACAATCTTTAAAGAGAAAAAAAAAAGCACAAGTCATTTGAATTCAGTTTTTATGCAGCATGCCAAAATAGGCTAAAGTTAAAAGCAATAGCAGTGCACTGAATGAATTGTAAGATTTGTTTTTATCTTTCTTATTGAACAGATTCCTGCAGTTTACTTTTTTGAGCATCTTACAGCATCTTTGGATCAGCCAACAAAGAAATTCCTTTTGGACACAGCATGTGGTCAAATGAAGATTCTGTTCAAAGTAACATGAAATCAGAAATATTGGCTATATAACAGGTATTGTCTTTTTCTATATCTCTGTTCTTCATTGTCAGTAGTCGCCATAACTGAAGAGACACACTCACAAAGAAGTAAGAAATGTTCAAAGTGGGCAACAGATGCTTTATTAGAAGGCAAACCTTTCTCTTTTCTCTATTCATTTTATCCTAACACCAGCAGGTTTCCAAGGGGGAGAAAAAGCAGCTTTGAAGCCTTTTTTTTTTTTACCGACTGCTGTATTTTTTTAAAGAGTTCCTAATTTCAAATGCTTTAGTGAAGTCTGACTTGATGCTCTTATGCTACAAAATATTCAATGCTTTAATAGCAGAATCACTACCAGGTTCCCTTTTTGCTTTTTTTTTTTTTTTTGATTATTAATTGAACAGATAAGTCCCAGTCATTGGTACTAGCACAACTCCTCCTCCAGGACCCAAACAATGCTCATCTTGGGTGGTAGGGTACTATGGGGGACCTTTGACCTGAGTATCCTGGGAACAGGTCACAGGTTTGTTCCAATGTCCTATGTGAAAACAGTTTTTACCTCCACATGCATATGAAACTTGTGATGTTAACACCTTAAAAAGACTTACTACATTAGCATGTACTCAGGTTAACCTCTTAACTTAAGTCAGTTGGAGTTTTGCTCAATCATTGAATACCAAATTGGACCCAAATTAAAACAGCAGCCAGATACTTAGCTGGGGTAAACCATACTTTGTCCCACAGAAACCAATCTGTATGTTACCTCAGCATTCCAAATGCCAACGTCATATGGCCAACAAAACAGCATCTCTGGAGCCGTATTCCACCTACAAGTTTCATCACACAGTGTTGAAACTTGGCGTTGTTCACTGTAATGATAACATGGAAAAATAGCAGGGTTAGCACATTCCTATATTCCATGTCAATGAGCAGAGATGAATAGGCATAAATAGGGCTTAATGCCTATTTATGAGACTAGGTAGGAACCATTGGGATTGGATGTACATCAGCATTTTGTATATTCTCTTAATGGAAGTACACAAACCACCATGCAACATGAAAATCTTGTTTTTTCCAGAAAAAGTACCACAGTTACCAGTTAACTAACCAGGACCTAGAAACGTGAGAAAAGTCAGAACATTATTAAAAGACTGCAGTCAGCAGGGAGAATTACTAGAATATAATTTTGTGGGGCACATCCCATTTGATGTCACTCTAAAACTGCATTGGAAATGGATATTTTAATTCATTAACACTCAGACAAGTTATATATTCTGTTCATTTGCTGATCAACAGCTCAGCTTCAGGCATTGCTCTCCATCTGAATTACTTAACATGTTCAAGAACATCACAAGAGGAAGAACAGTAGATCAGCTCTGGTTCCAAGGTTTTTGGGTTCCTAGAGGGAGCCAGAAGCACTGAGAAATCAGTCTGAGAAGTCAGTGAGCTGTTCAACTTTCAAGAGGATCCACTGATTCTGAAGCCTAACTTCTGCCTTTTCAATAAGCTCCTTTCCATTCCTTCTTTTCCATTTTCAGGCACGTGGACAAAGCAAACTTTGGTGATTTTTCCAATGTGTTTTAGGTAAGCACACAGTTATCAGGGGGCAGCTTTTGTTACATTATACTTAAGATTTCCCCATCTTTCAAAACCACAATTAGACAGAATTTCTGACTAGAAACTTCTGCTTGAAGAAGAATTAACTAGCAGCAGTAACTTTTAGAAATTTGCAACAGTGGTAAGGCTCAGCAAGACTGTGATTCCTTGTGAAATAATCACCTGCAACTTTCATATTTGCACAGCTTTGAGACTTCTATATCTGTCCTACACAGAGTTGTTTTAATATTCAAAAGCTGAAATTCTTTTCATCAAGGGAACTGTAATAGTGACAATTATAAAATTACAATGTATAAAATAGAGAATTAATACTTTCATCTGACCATGCTCACTGTTACATTTTTCCAAGATGCAGGACTTGTGTTATTTTTAACTCTTTTTGGAAATCAAGACATCAGTGTTTGTTGCTGTTTATATATTTAGTATATAAAGTTTTGCACAAATACATATATATGAATATACATTAATTTATATAATATATTAATATATTTTTTATATTAATATTTACAAATATCTAAAGGGTGGGTGTCAGGAGGTTGGGACATCCCTTTTTCTATAGTAGCTAGCAACAGGACAAGGGATAATGGGATGAAGATGAAACACAAAAATATTAAATATATATAAATAATTTATATATATATAAATATATAAAACATTTAAATATAAGAAAAAACTATTTCACTGTGAGGGTGATGGAGCAGTGGAACAGGCTGCCCAGAGGGGTTGTGGAGGCTCCTTCCTTGGAGGTCTTCAAGATCCGCCTGGACCCGTTCCTGTGTGACCTGATCTAGGTTGACCTGCTTCTATGAAGGGGTGGACTAGATGATCTCTAAAGGTGCCTTCCAACCCCTACCATTCTATGATTCTATGATATCAGAATATAACATCACCACAAGTCTAATGGATAGCATGAAAGAAGGTAAATTATTTCTAGAATGGGACCATATATTTGACTATTGAAAATATTTATGTATTGAGGGCTACCTTTCTGAAGAAAATGAATGAAGTTACAAAATGAAAATGAGGAAAATACAAGATCAGGAAAGCATATTACCAAAGAATATAATTACTTCTGTAGATGAACTGGATTAACTTGCAACACCAAGACTCGTTCAGAATAGAAAAGTAAAAAGTTATTATTTAAGAAGGGTAGAAGTGACAGAAATGTTCAGAAATTGCAGAGGTTCTCTTATTTTATAAGATATTGTGGCACACATCTAAATATATAAACACAATCCAAGGTTTTGCTAAACACTGAGCTTTGACTCTTTTTGTATGGTTGGGTTTTGCTCAAGAGGCAGCAAAGGGCAGTTGTCAGAGGAGGTGGCTGCTGTAGTCTCCACTTCCTGACTTTCTGAACATTAAGTTCAATGTTCTTTCTAGTCCCTATATCTCTACATTTCTAGTGAAGCAAGATTTATTTAGAAAATATTTTTATGAGAGTACATGATCATAAGTGAGGGGGAAAAAAAAAAATTACTTACCTGTCACAGGCAGTTTCAGAAACTGCTTGTTCTTATTGCAATATTCAAAGTAAGCTTGACAAAATACACTAGTAGCTGCTGTCAGATCAACGGTCACTGCTGCTGCTCCCCCACACAGTAGCACAAACAAAAACTTTGGCAATCACTGATATAATAAGAGTTGGGAAGGAAAAGGAGAATATCATGTAAGGCAGTCATTATGCAACACACTATGAAACATGGTGAAATTGCTGAACTGTTCCTTCTAATAGTTCAATAATCCCTCCTGCTGAAGAGGAAATAGTATGGAATAAATTTTGGAAAGCAAATCTTGAGCAGCAACAAAGAAAGAAATGGTCAAGCTGCAAGATAAGCACACAGCAAGCAGAAAAACTAATTTAGGTGGAATTTGTTAAAAAAAAAAGTAATCCATTTGGGCAACTAAATTAAATCTTTGACTTAGTAAGTGAAATGGGACTCCTGGAAGGGCAGCGTTTGCCTAATCTATTATTATTTATTAACATAAAAGAAAACACAAGTTCTCCAATACATGGAAGTGACTGAGACTTTAGATTCCAACTACAAGCATTCTGCTTCTTGAATCGTTATGCTTTAGTACTGAGTTTCCAAAAGGCACACACAGAGCAAGAATTTACTCAGACAATAGGACTGTTCACTTCAGAATCTGTCTTTCCCTAGAAGTCTCCCAATTAAAGGATGTTTCTCTTCTCATCTCTAAATGCATAGGCAAAATCTACTTGCATATAAAGAAAGAGAGAAGAGACACAGACTGCTACAGATATCATGACTGATGAAGTTCAGCTCCCAGGCAACTACTTCACACTAGTAGTGTAGTCTTAGGATTGCCCAGGGTACTATACAACCTCTTACAGTTTTATCTGAAGGCTGGGGTTTGGAGGCACCCAAGTAGTAAAGTATTAGCCCTGAAATGCTAAAACTTCCAGGGAAATAACATTTGAAGGAAGACAGAGGTATTTTCATCTGCTATCCACTGCTGAGAGCAAGCTTTTAGCTCAGTGCTGAGGTCTAAGATCCTGAGAAAGATAGGCCCTTGCACTTACATGATCATCACCTATATCAAACTCAAACAAAAAAGAACATCTATCATGTAAATCTCTTCAGAAAATGAATAGAAAGACCTGGAAAGGTTAAAGGCTATAGCTTTTAGAGCTTTTATTCATGCCAAGGAAAAAAAAAGGAGACAGTGTTCAAAAGTTTTATTCTTAGTCCATTTTCAAAAATTCCCTTTTTAGAATCCTACTTTTATGAAAACACTCTTACCTTATTCACAAAGTTCACAAATAAAGAGTTTCTTTTTCTTTCTCTGTATGTGTATGTGTGTGCATCTGAGAATAACAGTAAAAGGGTAAATCTTTCACTTGTTCTTTATATATTCACAGCAAATATCATCTGAAAGAATCGGTGAGGGGGCATTTAAGGCCTGACATGTTTCAGATTTAAAACCTTCCCTGACATCCCCTCTCAATTAGATTGTCACCTCAAGTATTAGAATAATTGTTATAAGATACTCAGTGCTGGCAACTATATATGTATGTTTAAGCATATAACACAAACACATCTGTGTGTATATATACTCACACAGAAGTTTGATATATCTCCATATAAATACATATAAACACCTAATCTAATAGTCCAGATGTATTTTCTTTACCTGAAGATGCATATATATCTATTCTAGGCCATATTTTATTTAGTTGTGTCCTGAATCCACTTCAGTGAGCTGTTGTTCTGAGAATATATTCCAACAGAGCTTTCCTTAAAAAAAAAAAAAAAGTAACCCAGATATCTCAAGAGGAATGAAAAATATACCTTCCAAGAACACCCATGGAGAAATTGCTCATTTTTGTGGATTCCCCTTTTCTGATATTATTGGCACTTTACAATCCTTGCTACTACCAGTGCCCTTTGATCTCTACAACTTGGCGCCACAAGATTTGACCTCTGTATGTTGTGAGAACTTAAAAAGGATTGTTTAAGGAGACCAGGTTCTGTGTAATTGCACATTAGCCATACTTACAATGATTATGGCTTTCCTGACATCCGAATGATGGGTTATTAACAGTATTTTAAGGTTTCTAGGCTGTAAAAATTGCAATTCCTCTCTGGATGGAAACCACCATTGAATCTATAGCGAACACAAGGAAAAGATGGGTTCACTACTCCATTACTTAAATAGAACACCATTCCTAATGGGATTTATGCAATGGTTAAATACTCATTCCCACCATTCTCTGTAATGTATTATCTTTTGTAATTGCCCCAATATAGACTTGGAGTCATTCCTGTACTGAGGACTCAGTACAAAAGCGTGTCAGAAATTACAATGTGTCGTCCAGGAAATACTAATAATCCCATTATATTGGTAAAAAACTGTCATATTTTAAGAAACACACCAAACAACCTTCCAAATCAGTAATGTTCAAAAATAATATCAACTAATGTTAGTAAGTATGAATAAGCATAACAATTTTTAATAGACGTCATTTGTGATACCTACTGTGACTACTGGACCTCTATAGAGAAGAGACAATTTATCTTATGGAGTTAAAAGATTAATAGCTCTCCAAGTTCTTATCATATCACACACTTCAGGGGCTGTGACAGGAGTCCTGCCTAACTTGTAGGATGGCTACGTGAAAGTCCAACTCATCTAGTTACTGCCTGCTGGATGCTCACACCACCCCCATTTTTATCTTTTATCTTTTTCCCTGGCCACTGCAGATATCAACCTTGCTTATTCTTTTACTCTTTGTTAGTATTTTGATTCTTCTATTAAAACTGAAATTTCCCCAGAAATTTGAAGATCATTGTTTGTTTTTTCTTACTTTCCTTTATATTTTGGTAATTAGCATGCTGCCTGCAAAGTAGTGTTTCCAGAAACAGTGCAATAGCACAGACTTTTTAAAATTATGTATATAGAATATCATGGTAGCTGAAAAACTAAAATTCTTTTGATTGCTTTATCCAGAATATTGTGGATAACATACCTGCATGGATGATACATGATGTGCTGCCCTCTTAGCACACAAACACTGCTATCCATGTTCTGAATGCTACCTGGCCAGTCTGTATGCACATAGATAAATAAAATCAAACTGTGCACAACTTCAGTCTGTTAGTTACTACACACAGACTATTTAAATCTGCAATGTTTTCAACTTTTTTAAAAGAAAATGATATCAATTTCTTTGTAGCATTGTAATAAATAAATGTTCTTCTCATTCCAGACCTGGGTACTCTTAGGTAATTAATTTCCATTAGATTTTCATTGAAAGAAATCAAAACTTAAAAAAGATTGATATCAATTGACTGATGAGTTTTTGCCTATTCTCTTGAGCATAACTTAAAGAGGAACATTTGATCACTAGCAAATTTCTAAAGGGAATACCATTTCAATGTTAAGACTAATGAGACTAGTTTCATCTCATCCCTATAAACAAATCAGCTTAAGCTTAATGAAATCTTATTTTTGCAAATTAATGCACAAAGGAAACAGTTCAGTGTAAACAGACTTGTAGTATACATTGTTTAGAGACTATTGACTTTCGAATTAGCCTGCTTCTCAAACATTTCACGTCAAAAATATAGTCAAAATGCAAATGTAGCATAAACGGCTCTATAATAAATGCTCATTCAACATTTATTCTTTCTCAAATCATCTTTTAAAGCTCTTTCATGCTAATGTCTAGAAGATGTGACATTAGAAAAATTGCTTTGACATGCTAAGGGGCTCCAAGATTAACAAAAAGAGAAAGAACAAGATAAAGCTTTCAAAAGACCTATTTCAGAGGAATTATTACTTCCTTTGAAAGTCTTCCAAGGTTGCAGTGCATTTAAGCTTGTTGGCATACATGTAAATGAAGGACTACAAAAGTATTCCACTAAATACAACTTGAATTAAACCTTCAGGCTAATGTTAAAGAATGAGGATAAAGGCCAGACTCTAGGCAGCCAAAAACTCCTTTAAAATGAGGTTTTTATTTGAGGACATCAGTAAAAAAAGATTTATTTTTTTTTTTTAAAGAAAAATATCAATACAAGAAATTATAAATGTAATTCCCATAGAAAATGGCTTGGACTGACGGGCCTTTCGGACTGAGCAACCGACATTTAAAGGGGTATACTAATGTATTCTGGGCCATGCTGTAAAACAGGAACAGTCTCAACCAGTAATTTACTCTTCTTACATAAAAACATCCTACTCCTCCATCACAAAGTCTTGATTTCCTAATAACTAAAAGACAGTGGGGATGTGGTTATTGTGAAAAAATATTGTGACTTGAAAGCCTTAAGTTGTGATTTAGCCCTCTAGTCCTTTGACATTCAAGGGAATGTTACATATATTTACAATCTTCCAGATTCATTGGGAAAACATCACAGAACAGAAAACATATTCAACTGCAGAAGTTTGTATCTGCTGAACTGTACGATAAAATAGACCATCAACTTAATCCTTCTGTCTCCTTCAGATTCAATTAGAAAAAAAAAGTCATCAGGTGTCTGATTTGGACAGACAGTTTGGACAGACTGGAGCATCTTTCCTATGAGAAAAGGCTATGGGAACTGGGGTTGTTTAGTCCAGAGAAGAGAAGACTGAGGGAGGATCTCATTAATATTTACAAGTATCTAAATGGTGGATGTCAGGAGGTTGGGGCATCTCTTTTTTCTGTTGTATCTGGTGTTAGGACAAGGGGTAATGGAAAGAAGCTGGAACATAAAAAGTTCAATTTAAACATAAGGGAAAATTATTTCACTGTTCAGATGAGGGAACCCTGGCACAGGCTGCCCAGGGAGGGTGTGGAGTCTCCTTCTCTGGAGGTCTTCAAAACCCACCTGAACAGGTTCCTGTGTGACCCGATCTAGGTGAACCTGCTTTAGCAGACAAGTTGGACTAGATGATATCTAAAAGTCCCTTCCAACCCTACCATTCTGTGATTCTGTGAAAAGAACCACATCACAGCAACAGCAGTTGTAAGAGATTATGCTGCAAGCCATCCTTCCCGTTAGGATCACAGCTTTCTCTAAGTAGGCTGTTTTAGAAGTCAGATTATTAGCATTCTAAATTTGCATGAAGGTTGGTAAGAATTCCAGATCAACAACATACGGCAGAATATTTAGTGATGTATCTCCAGAAAATACAGTTTAAGAGAAAGAACTAATGAAGTGCACCATCTTTATACATTTTCTTTTTCTGAAGTATCTCAAAAGTATATGCCACTTTCACATGCCAATCACCTGCAAAATCTCCCCAATTAGCACCTACACTTTCTAGACCTACATACTCATAACCTCATTATATGCTTGCTCATGTGAAATCTGAGTTTGGGTAGTTTTTTGAGGGGCTAATCATCTCATTATTCACAAATGTAGGTGCATTGGTAAGTTTATTTAAGTTTTATTTATTACTAGAGTGAATACTAGATGAACTTAAGATCATGCAGTTTCCTATCAGTATAATCAGAAACATCAATGTCCATGCAGAAAAGTGAGCAGGCATGAAGTCAGTAATCAACTCTCCACCTCAGTTATGCTGCTAAGAGATTTCAATGCACATATCTAATTGATGTGAGCAACTTAAAAATAAAACAATCATTTTTGAAGTCTATCTCCAATATTATAAAGTAATTCAAAGTTTGAAACATTGACCAGTGAAAGTGCTATTGTAGCTTAAAACCTGAATAATAATTCACTACAAAATGATGCATTTGTATTGTCTTGCAGACACCTTAAAACAGGCACAGCCATATACAAGCAACAAAAAGAGAACAAAAAAAATCAGCCTTATACTTTTTAATTCCTCCCAGAAACATCACTTGATATAATTAGAGAATTTTTAGAGGCAATTCTGTAGATCCCTTTTTCTTAGCTCACTTTCTCTCAAGGGAAAGAAGGAAAGGTTCCTGAGATGAATGTAAGGCTGACAGCATTTGCTTTGGTTACACTCATATTCCACCTGAACACTGAACCATGAAAAAAAGTGAAGCTCTTTGATGCAGTATTCCATTCATCTGCCTGTAACACAAAATGTCTGGAGCAAAACATCTTCTAAGCAGCTAGTCTCCTATTTTGGTAGTTCACATGAGACTTTGCTGAACTGGGAATTAAGAGAAATCATCTCCATAAAAATCTGCTTTGGATAGCAGCTTTGATGGGTCCAATAAATTTTGTAATAGCAATTTTTATTAAAAAGTGGCTTTCTTATTCCTGAGACATAAGCATAGTGCTAAAATTACAAGAAAGCACTTCAGAATGCAGCACATTATGCTGTTCGCTCACTGCACAGATGCAGAAACAACTTCTTCTGATACAAATAATCAGATGTTATGACATAAATAAAAGTGGCTGACACACCCCTGAGTGGACAGGGGAATGGTCCTGAAAAAAGGAAATCAGATGCAGTGCTATTAAAATATTTCACCGGCTCTATAACAAGGTTTCTGACAAAGTTATTGTTGTTCACCTGTAAGCCTCCATGGAGTATAAATGGTATGAATAAAACTGGCCTCCAGCTTTATTGTGTGATCTTTCCCCACTGCATTTGCTAGGCTGGTATTCCAGACCCTCCCCAGAAGAAAAGTAGTCACTTTTCACTCACTTAATCTGGTTCTTATATTTTCAAGCTGACTCCACACATCTTTAGGAGCAGTCCTGTCAGTTGGTCAAGCAAAAACATCTGTGTTAGATCCCATTAGCCCTGGGTTGTATGTCAGAGTGAGTCTGGATTTCAGTAAACAGCAGTTTTCCTTTGTTGCCTTTTCCCTTATATTTTTCCAAAATACCTTAGTCCTGCACTATATATCTTAGCCCGAGCTGAAAATACAGGGACAGAAGCTCAGCCTTACTATGAAACTGAAGTTTGTAGTTAGATGTAAAAATAGAATCACACAATCATAGAATTGTTTTGGCTGGAAGAGAGCTTTAAGATCATTGAGTCCAGCCTTTGTCCCATCAACCACAAGACCATTTCCCTAAGTGCATCATCGAACCATCTCTTAAACACCTCCAGGGAAGGTGAATCCACCCCCTCCCTGGACAGCCCGTTCCAATGCCTGACAACCCTTTCAGGAAAGAAATTCCTCCTCATATCCAGACTGAACCTCCCCTGCAACAACTTGAGGCTGTTTCCTCTTGTTCTGTTGCTTGTTACTAGAGAGAAGAGACCAACCTCACCTTGCTACAGCTTCCTTTCAGGTAGTTGTAGAGAGTGATAAAGTCTCCCCTGAGCCTTCTTTTCTCCAGGCTAAACAGGCCCAGATCCCTCAGCCATTTTTCACATGAGATGTGCTCCAAATCCTTTCCTAGCTTGGTAGCCCAGCCTCTGGATCCTCTCCAGAACCCCAATGTCCTTCTTGGAGAGACGCCCAAAATTAGACACAGCATTTGAGGTGCAGCCTCACCAAAACCAAGTACCAGGGAATGATCACCTCCTTGCTTCTGCTAACAACACTGTTCCTGATACAGGCCAGGATACCACTGGCCTTCTTGGCCACCTGGGCACACTATTGGCTCATGTTCAGCCTCTGTCAATCAACACTCTCAGGTCCCTCTCTGCCTGGCAGCTTTCCAGCTCAAACAGAATATATGAAATGGACACATTTAGATAAAAGAAGTTATCAAAATCTAAATTAATTCTGGCCATGACTCCTGTTGCATACTTGCAATCTAGTGCTTTTTTTCTGCAACTACCATAAAAAGAAGCAAGGTAACAGATATATTTTTACATGTTACCAACATACATTGTCAATGCCATTGTCACCAGTCATTCTACTCACAGGCAGTGTATAATGCTTCTGGACTCAGCTTTTGTGCCACAAACACTCTCTTGCACTGCTGTTATTCAGGTCTTCCTAATGTCCACATGTCAACAAATTCTTGTGGCTAATACAGGTCATAAGAAGGCACCTTTTCCACACATGTTATTCTTTCCTAAATCAAACATTTCTATAGAGATCTGATATGACGGATTATCCTTTACATGCTGCAGAAAAATGTCTTGGAAAGCAGGGCACTAGAATCCAAATTTTAAGGATCACTACCCTTGAAGAAATACAATAACCCTTAGTCTGCAATCATACTTATCTCAAGATAAATTAAAATGAAAGTATATACAACTATTTATTCACAAACATCACAACCATTTACAGATTCAGTCACATCACCACAGGAAGGGAGAGAGGGATGGAGGGAGGAAAAAAATCATTCTTAATGAAAAGGAAAAAAAAAATCTTTGTCATCTGCACCTGGTCATAAGTGCTCACCTCACCCCACAGTCAGGGGTTCAATTTGATCATTCAGGGTTTTCCATGCTCCATTCCTACACTTTACTTCATTTGCATAGAACTACTTCTGGCCAAAGTTCAATCTTGCTGCTAGAAACAGCTACATGGAAGACTACACTGTTAAGCAGTGTTTCACACAGAGAATCAAATTTATGACTTAGCAGACACATTTCCCAGGCACTGTTATCCTCTCTGGATTGAACTGTATTTGAAACACATCTAACCAAAAAAACAAATAAATTATTGTTCTGCATTATTTTTTAGTCAAGCTTTGGTTTAGGACATTGAAATTCTTTGTACATACCAAACAGATGCCTTTCTTTCTGTTTCAATTTAGCAAGAGTTGATGTATCTGTAAACTTTAACAGGTAATCTCAAAGAAAGTTTATAATTATCAAACATATCATGATACTGTGACTTGCAAATCATCTGACTGTAAAATGAGCTTACATTCATATTAATTATTGTACCACACAAATATGCCGGGGGAAATCAATCTTTTAAATAGAACACAAAGTCTGCAAAACATGTACTCTGCACTATGATTTAGAGAAGTTACTCTTTTACTCTTCTAAACTCTGTTTCTTGGATACACAAACAAGATTATGGGGGACCAACATCTAGAAGCTTAGTACTATGAATTCCATAAGCATGTCTTTATTTCTAAGACTGACACATACAGTGCTTTCATCTGTGGGTGCTACTTATTTTTCCTAATTAGCAGTTTGAAAGAGAATGCCAGAGTTTTGTAATGCAGAGGCAATGCTTTTTTCTCATCTCAGTCTGTTCCAAATGTCCTGTTGACTAGAAAGAATCTTTGAAGTTGTTCTGTGACTCTATCCCTTGAATCACAATCGTGTATCAGTGCCATTACTCATTCTTAGGTTTGGCTCCTATTTTCCCTGGTTCCTGAAGTAGGCAGTTATTTTCCCATTATAAAATATTCTTTGTCCATCTTTCTCTACAGCCACAGAGAAAATAAAACATGAGAACTTACTGAAAATATAATTAGGCCACATGTAGCATAAAACCTCCTTATATCTATAGAGAAGAAATATCATCTTAAGTAAAGAATCTAACGAACTGAATGGCATCCTTGTGATTCAGTTGCATAAGCAGAGTAGATAGTGTAAGAAGCCTCCTTCTGTGGGACACCAAGCAAGTGCAGTTCCCTGACTCTCAATAGCAATGCACATACTTTGTTGTTTACCTGTCTCCCATTTACAGAATTATAGAACAGCCCAGGTTGGAAGAGACCTCAAAAGATCACTTCTCCAACATTTATCTAAATAGCTGCTATGTCTCTCTCAATAGCATTTTATTTTAGACTTTCTTTCTGGTACAAGCAAGTGTGGTTTAGACAAGAGAAAGATGACATTAATTAGAAGCAGCCAAGTTCTACTAAATGACGAGATTCTCCCTTCCATTAGCCAAAATTCATCAGGCTTCAACAGTGACTGTTCATCTAGAGCAGAAGTTTCAAAGGCTGCTGAAAGGCTAGAGGGATTAGTATCTCATAACTGTCTGACAGGCTATTCAAAACAAAGTGAACTCCTAACATATCTATCTCAGTGCACAGTTGTATCAATCACAAGTGTTGTACAATTGATGAAATCTCAGAAATGACACAAGTACCTTCATTACCACAGGTTAAAGAACTTTTTAATTCTCCTTTCCTCTTGGACTCCCAGATGAGAAGTGGCAGAAATTCATCCCACTGCACTGTGTGCCAGAAGAATTTCCAGCCCGTATATTCTGTCTGGAAGGTATTGCATGCTCTAGTAAATACTTCCAGTGGCCCACCTAGTAACACTGTTCAGACAGATTTCCTGAGGCTTAACATGTTATATTTTTTGAGAACTTGTGTAGAATTCTCATCTTCTAGTAAAATTTAAACATGGCTTTTGCCTACTCCAAATATTTTCTGACTAAAACTGCTTCCTCAGGCAACTGTTATATATTTTAGTCCTAACTAAAAATATGGCAAGGTCCCCAGGAATTGAAGTCTGCTTTACCGTTTAAGGCGTGGAACTTAAAACTCTACCGTGCACAGCAGTTAAACACTACGTAGTTTATAGCCCTGGCTAGAACTGTTTATTCTATTTTGTGACTAAGACAAAATGAACCGGGCAGAAAAGCATAAGCTACTGCACCTTTAGAGTGGGTAGAGTTATGCATTCCTGTCTTGTTTGCACAAAATTAGCATTTTGTCTTTTTACAAATCACACAGTACCACAAAAAAGTACCATAACGTGCTGGCTCTGAGAAAGCTGTGTCCGTCTTTCATCACTAGACTAACAGCTTTATTTTAAAGAATTACTGGAATCAGGTTTATATAGTCTGCATGTGAGGAAGAACAAACCAAAACAAATGAATACAGAACATTATATGCTAAGAAAAACATCTGTGGTTCACTTTTTGTAAGAGATTTTAAAAGAACAGGATGGCACAAGCTCAGGAAGAAAAAAATAGTGAAAAAACAGAGAAAACTAATTTCCAGTGGTACTTATCAAGTAAAACTGTTAAAGTAGCGTCTTTAAAGTAGTGAGTTATCTTTCTATTCAGAGTGAAATCTTGAGCATTTTGTAATTAGAAGTATTATGTTATAATAGCTCTTTTTTCACCTTGGAATGCATACTTCCACATGGGATATTTTCTTAAAGAGAAAGATATCACATGTAGCACATAACTCTTCCTACAAGTAGAGGAACTCCATTTGCTGAGAAACACTCAGACTTGTCACAAGAGCAACTATGTACCCTTCAATCTTCTAAATAAACATTCTTCCTGCATTCTGCAACCACTTATGGTATAATTAAAAAGCTCTTGTCTCTTGTCCAAACATCCATTGAAAGACTTCAAACAGCAAGAGAGTAAGTTGATTCTACACAAGTGACAAGGTGCAATAACAGGCAAAATCTTTGTGCTTATTCTTGACAAAACAAGAGTTCCTAGAGTACGTGGCATTCTACTCCTTCAGGAGTGCATAATGACTAATTTTCCAGCTTGATCAACCATGTCTTGCAACAGCAAAAAAACCCAACAAAGATTATATGTAGAACACAGACCAGTTAAGAATCACTTGTTTAGACTGAGATGAAACTTTGCTTGAATCCTTTACCCAATCACTTTTCTTTTAGAAAGTGTAAATACCACTCAAACTTGGTCATGGATCACTGGAACACCAGAATTCTTTGACTAGCCGACAGTTCACGTAGCAAAGGAAGGACGTGCTTTCTGAGTCAATCATTGTCAGATAAAGATTTATTGGTATTTTTTTCTGGCACAAAAGAAATTAAAACCTTAATTTGCAAAAGCTTGACACAAGCAAAGTATTATCAGAAATTCAAAGCATTCATCTGAAATACATAATCCAAACAACAGATACTATAGTAATGGTTCATGTCAAAATCTTACAGACAAAAGTTTTGTGCCAGCAGAGAAATTGGGGATATTCCTTCATCATCTCTCAGCAAAAGTAATTTGCAATCATGTCCTCAATTTGTAAATGCACTTCCCCAGTACAATTTCAAGCCCATTTCTTACAAAACCATCTGATCTGGTAGCACCTTGTCTTCCTCGTTATTTCTGTGCTGCAGCTGCAACTTTGTTATTTCTATGCTGTTCCATTTTTACAGGATTCCAAAGCAAAGTTATACTCTACACTTGCATGATGCATCAAAAAAACCCACTTTCTTTGCTTTTTTAGAAAAGTGGTCATTCATTTTTCATTTTAACATCAGTTGTGGGTTCCGTAAAATACTTCAACCATAACAAATTTGTGGTCCAGTTCTGCCTTACTCAATTTCATCCTTTACCCATGTTGATAAGAATTTAATCATGGAAGTAATCTCCTGGTTTATTTGAATGACGTGATTAATTGGACTGTGAATTTGTATATATCTGCATCTAGATCTCTTACATTTTCAGTAAATTGCATAACTTGAATTTTTCTCTGAATTTCTTTTTGAATGCTCATTTCATTTCCAATATGGTAGTACTTTTTCCTCACTTTTTTATTGTACCAGAGTAAAAGAAAGTCTTAAAACAGCAAAAGATGGTAAGGAACAGGAAACAAAAACTTGTTTATATCAGGTGATACATTGGAGAGTTCAAAAATGTGTGAACAAAACAAAGGAGGAAAAGAAGTAATATACACTACTTAAAAACTAAGAAATTTAATAAGCTACAAAAAAAATGAGAGAAAAACAAAATAAAGGCATTTTACAGCAAAGCTTAACAAAAATAGAAGGATACTGTATATCCTGAAAAGGATTTGTGAACAGATAAATAATGTGAGGAGTTGCATTTTTATTGTGCATGTTTTGCTAGCAGTTACCTATATGGAGATGAGAATGGTCATGCAGAACAATGTATGGTCAAATGCACTGTGACCCCTGGGAGGATTTTACGTACCAAGCTATGGATTAAGGATCACAGATAGTGGTAGTGATATGAGATGTCAAATTAGATTGGTGTTCCAATGACTGTTTTTGTAAACAGCATTGAATGAAAGCCAAACTACACTGAATGACAACTAGAATCAAGTTAGTTAATGGAGTGCCTAAGCCAAAGATGATGATGTAATTTTGTTATGTAAATGTTAATATATGAAAAGCATTAGCTAATGATAACTACAGCAGACTGGTATTTTTATTCATACTAGAAGATTATTCACAATACTGCAAATAGCAGCTGAAAAAGCTCATTTTGTACAAGCTATTCAAGAGCTGTACTTTTGTATCCAAAACCTACAGCCATATGCCATTGCAAAGAGAAAAAGTGCTTTTCCTTTGAACATCATAGTAATGAACAGCTATTCATATGTCAGTATGGAATTATGTTTATCTTATATGTGGGAACTGTACAGAAAAATAACTCATTTCCATGAGAATAAAATAGTACGAAACATCATATCTATATCAGCAGCCGTTGATCTGAATCTCCTTAATTGTCATGCTAATTTAAACCCCAAAACACCGTTCTCCCTTAACTACAGTAATTCTGTGAAGCAAATGGAGAATCTTAGTCGCAAAAAATGATGAAGTGATGATTATCTTTTTCACTCAAGAGAATAAGTTTAATAACTTCCCAGTCTTTGCCTTTTGTGAATAAAAATAACAATCATCTCTAGCTATAAGTAAAATATCCTAATTTCCTACGATGCCTATAAGCAAAGGGATAAAATAATGAGCAAGCAAAGCAGACACTTCTGTGGTAGGAAGATATAAGACAATCGCAGTCCCATACAGCAACATTTCTGATAAATTACTATCATACTCTAGTCCTTTGAGTAATTTTCTTCAGGATGATAAAGTACTGCTGCTGAATTCACAAAAAGATAGTTTGTCCACTGAATGCAGTTATAGCATTTAAAACAACAAAATAAGCTAAGCATAAAGGTCTGTGAACACTGTTTGCAGTAGTGGTTTGTAGAGATTTGAATTTCTAGTTTTAGCAAATAAAGTGATTGCAAATAATAGCTTTTTCTAGTGTATAGCATGTGCTTGGGTCTTTAATTGCTTTGCCTTTGTGAATGCTGGAACACAGTAAGTGCTATAACCAAGAAAGCCAAATAATTGTTCAGAAAAGAAGGAGGGAGGCAGTCAGAAATTACTAGCTAAAAATCATTCTTGTACCATGCAGGAATAGATGGTGGGATGTACAGTTAAGTTAAAAGGTGATGAGAAAAGCAGATAAGGTAAAAAATGCACTGCAACATTCAGGAAAGAACTGTGGGGTGGCTACACTACAAAGAGAAAGCACGTAAGCAAGCATCTCTTTTGTCAGCTGAAGGCTGAGCTTACATAATTATATAGCCTTTTCCCTCTTCATGCTCCACATTAATTTCTTCCTAATATTGCTGAGAACTAGAGGTATACAAGAAGCTCAATATTTCTAATAACATAGAGCCCTCAGCTGCTTGTTTAATTTCATCTGCGTTTTGTGGCAGTCACTATATGCACTTACCCTATATCAAATACTCCTGCTGTGCACAGTGCCAGTACTTAAGAGATCAAAGCCTTGCAATAGATGATGCAAGTAAACTTCTGAAATGTTAAAATTGAAATAGGATACATTTTTAGCAACTTCACCCTCTCAAAAGTAAGCTTTCTGAGCACCATCTGTATCTAGTCCCCCCCCGGCACATTCATGCAATAGAGATGTTTCAGGTCTTCCGTTACCTTTTCATGTCAGTGTTGACTAAAACCTGATGGTAAGACATAGACACTAAGTTCCAGGGATTACTGTTATCCATCTCATTATAAATGGAGTTCTTACACACATTGCCAAAAGTATTTCAGGATACATTTGCAGGATGTACTGAAATAGCCATGAGTCTGGGTGCTTCTATTACTGAAGGTGAGTGAATAAGCTCAGACAATATGCTCTTCTTGCTTTACTTGAATTGTTTTATGATTTGTCATTAGTTTTGCTTTGCTGTATCGTGCTACGGGATAGAGTTATTTAAATATTTACTTAGTTATTACTTGGACTCAATGATCCTCCTGGGTCCCTTCCAACTCAGGTTATTCTACAATTGTATCTCCAAATGTGCCATAACAGCAAAGTGTCAACAGACAAGAGACAGGTCCTCGACTTGTTACACACAGGTACACACAGAAGGGAGTGTTTGCTCAAAAACACAAGTGGGGAAAAAGCTTTTTCTACTTGAGACATGTATATTAAAATAAACAAGTTAGTTCAGCTACAGGAGTAGAATGTCATTTTTTCCTGTTACTCTATTTTTTTTCAAGTCCATGAAACATACCTGAGTTTTCTATTGAAAGATTCTAATACTCTTTGATTAAAGTGTGAAAACCAATTGTAGGCATGAAGAAACACCCTCAACAGGAAGGGGAAAGTAGGCATTTGGTCAGTAGCTTGATTTAATAAAACAGCAGTAAAATAGTGGAACCAACGGGAACTGACATAACTAATCTTTTAATCCTGTCTTCTTCTTCTATCCATTTGTATATAGAATAAAGGAGATAGACAATAAGCCATAAAAATGCATATGTTGCCCAGCAGGGTTTCCATTTTGGCCAGTCTTATACGCTATGGAATTGAGATTTTCTCATCTTTCAATCTGAAAGTGGTTGAAATGTTCTATTTATTTGATATAAGCTGCAGTTCTGGTATAGCTCACTGTTGATATATGAACAAAAGGCAAAAAAATTAAGAGTCCAAAACAAAGAAACAGGTGGAAAGAAATAATGCAGAAGTAACTCAAATATCAATCCACAAATGCAAAACCCTATGCATTGTCTCCTGTACAACAGATTGACAAAGTTACCTGGATAAATTTGAACTATTTTTAAAATCATTTTACTATTTTCTAATAGTAAAAATCTATATCAGTTAATCCTTGAACATTATGCAGGATAAACATCTGTCTACAAACCTTTTCTAGAAATAGTCTTGCCTACTTGGTTAAAACTGTACAATGCAGTCTTCATAAAATTTAGGAGTCTGCTTCTCTTGCTGATTTTATCTCTGAATTATTACCATCTCCTTTACAGCATCACTGTACTGAGTCATATTTTTTCATTAGCTACCAAGTTTTTCCTCTTTTTTTTTCTAAACAGATTTCTCCATGGAATAATTTTGCTCAGTGATCATCTTTCACATGACACACAGACTGTTGGCTGAATCCTAGAAACCAGTACAATCCTAAGCTACTAGAAACACAGAATCAAAGTAGTTGTAGCAATGACTTTATCTTCAGTTCTGCAAACAGCTAGGCAGGTGGTTCACAGAACTCAACCTTTTCCAGAAGCATTTCCCACCATCTTCTGAGTAATGTTAATTGAATTTACCAGTGGCAGTTTCTTATTTTTCATATAGTTGTAGAAGAGGTAAGCATCTCCTTTCAAACTGAAACCAAATTACCCATTTCTTCTCCACTTAGGTTCCTACATTTCTTGCATCAGTATTTGCAGACTGAACTCTGCTAGTCTGTTAGGAATTCCACTCTAAATATGCACATCCAGGTCCTAAGGAGGTTCTTCCCCTTGAAACCCTTGGTTTTTCCCCCTCTCCTTTTTCTACTGTGTCACAAAAGTAGCAGCAGGGTTTCATGGCAATTTGCTATCTGTGAAATCACTTATGAAACAACTAACAGCTTTTTCCCCAGCAAAACAGGAATCTGTGTTTTAATACAGAAATATATGTGCTGTTATAAACTCTGCATTTTGGTGGTGTTGTCAACAAAGCAGAAATAGTTTCAGTAGAATTAAATGTTACTGCAGTTTGCTGAAAGAGAAGGTAGTTGAGGTCTGAAAATAATGGCATAGATGTATACAACTGATACTTTCTTTCTAAAAAAATAATCCATCCTGCCACAACAATTGCAAAGAACTCTACATACTTTATTTAATTCCAAGAACTCATTTTTGCTGAATTTTAGCCTGTAGAACCATGTATCTAAGACTATGCAAACAGAACTCTATTTCCTTTTATGCATCAAGCAAATGAAATTGCTACTACTTTTTCTCTTTGCAATAGTACCAAATACAATGAGTTTGCACAACTGCATCTGTAAGCACAAGATGAAGATCATGTACAGGTGTACATGAAAGCAAATGAGGAGATATATTAAATCTCTGTATATGTCAGGAAGATTCCTCATGTAGACAGAAAAGACCTTTTGAACATCGTACTTGATATCATCAGGTAAAATGGGATACATCAGCTTACAGTAATGGAGGATTTTATCCACAGAAGGAGACTGATATATAGTTCCCAAGCAAGATAAATATTTTTATATAGGTGTTTCCAGCTACTTCTAAGTATCGTACAGATATGAGCAATTGACAGTATTTTACAAAAGATGACTTATCAGAATTTACCATTACATTAAAACAGCACTTCTGTTTTCTTATTTTGCTGTAGCAATATAATAGAGAAGTAATAAAAGTTAGTAAACTAGTTATTATATTTGATTTCCTAGTTTGCTTTCTACAAATATCTTTTGTTGTCTTTTCCAAATGCACACAGAACAGAACATCACCACAAGAATGACACTGATTGAAAAACTAACTACAAATTAAAGAAAAATAGTTCAGGTCCTCACTATAAGACAGTGTCCCTCCAGTCAGTTAAACCAGCCTACAATCACATTAAAATAATTTATAGCAGCTATAGATTTGCCTCAGAAGTATACACAGCTCATGGGATGTTTTATTGCGCTGACAAGATTTGTTTCATTTCTATTTCAACTCCCCTTAGTTAATTGTTCTTGTGTTCATGAATTTATTCTCCACTCAAGATCTGTGAAAGCCATCGATGATTTGGGTCATTTTGTCACCTGACACCTTAAAAGACACTGATTCGGTGGGAGTTAAGAGATGTAATGTCTGTTGCCACTTGTAAGAATCCCATCTTGATGCTAGAGCACTTCTGAGCAGCACTAGAAGATTTAACACTGTCTGGTGTAACTGCTATTTGCAGTAACATCTTAAGTAAAGGAATATAATTGTAGCACAGTTCAAAGAAAGCAGATATACTCAGAACTCCCAGAGATTATCCAGAAACCATGCACTAGACAATTCAAGTTTTAAAACCTCTTTTTAAAACGCACACCTATTAGTAATCAAGCCAGTCTTATTTTGATCTTATCCTTGTTACTTGGCATAATGAAACAACTTATATCTACCCATAAGTAAGACTGAAGTTCAAAGGCAGAAGTCCATGGATAGGCCTTTAACTATACGTACAGAGTTCTCACTTCCTCTTTAAATATCTTCAAATATATAAACAATCAGCAAAAAGAAAAAGAATTCTTTGATAAAGCAGCACAGAGGAAATGTATTCAGAGGAAGGAAGAGGAAGGCAAGTCACGATGAGAACAGAAGAAACAATTTCAAAAGGATTGTGGAAAAAAAATGCTTGGGTTTATGCTTTGAAAAATGTTATGATTTTGTGAGACTTAGAAGACTATGATAACATGAGACTAAAATCATTCATAATTTAAAAGTTTTCCTCAAATAAAACATTTTTTAAATTGTTAAAAAGTAACAATACATAGTTTCAAAATCTACATAAGTCTTGAAAAATACATCAACTAAACTGAAGTGGTTCAGGATGATAATGATTAAAACAGCTACTCATGTATGAAAATTCAGCAAGAAATGGAAAAAGTTTATTAAAACTTATTACTTAGTTCTAACACTGTATATAACACACCCTTATTAAATAAAAACAATTCAGTTTATATGCTAATGTGTGTTTGTGTATACCCAAACACACATATTTCTAAATTCTTAAAAAGGTGACTATCAAACACAGATTTGTGTGTACAATCATAATTGTAACAGCTTCTGGATACATACATCTTTCTTCTGTCCTTTTCTAACTATCCCATCTGCATCTCAGTCCATTACTTTTGCACCGTGCTGCTTCCTCCCTATACCTGGCATGGACCTAACAGATGTATTATTTACAGCACAAGAAAATACCTTCCCTTCCTCCTGCTGTCTGGGTTCAGGCATTCAGACAGACATTGCCTGGCCTTCAGCAGTCCAGAACTGCAATTACAAAGAAAGAGCAGCTTCAGGTAATATTAAATGGAAGTCTCTGCTTAGCTTTAGAAAATGAGTAGCTTTCACAAAGGCATGTACACTCATCAGATTCTAGTGACTGTCCACAGCACTAATAAATAGCATGGCACTGACATGAAGCACCAGAGCTATTCTCCCCATCGAAGTTTGCATCCTAGATCAGTCATTTTTTCAATGTCCAAGATTCAGTCAAGTTTTCAACATCAGGATCATTTTTTTATTATTATTATGCATAAAGATTTCCCTCTCCTTATTCTCAAAACAACACTCCTTCTTTGGCTGAAGTTGAAGAGGGGAAAAGACAGCTAAAAAGGAGATGTCTTGAGGGAAGTCTTCAAACCAATGGAATTTTGGAAAAGTTGTCAGCAATAATTAAGAAGTATTTTCTAATGGGAATTTTCAAGCAAGCTTCACTGCAAGTAGTGCTATTAGCACTGTCTAAACGATGCAGGCATTTGCAAAATGCTATTTGCAAAATGCCACATCTTACTGCCTGCACTGTTAAAACACAAACTGTGCTGAGGACTTTGGAGAGGGAGTTCTATGCCAAACTGAGAAAATACTTAAGATACAACACCACACTTCCCATTTATATATTAGAAATTGTCCTGCATGAGTCTAAAACAAAAGGAAACAGAGAGGTCGGTAGCCAGCTGCCTAACAGAACAAGCAGAGAACTCGATAGATTCGTAGGTATATGGCTATTAGCAAAAATAACTCCACTTCTGAAACTTTTGTCTGACCTCCTCTTGTCTGAAGGCACTTAAAGATTGTGGCTTATGTTCTGTAGTGTAAAATAAAATGGAAATACTGTTCTGTTTCACAGAACACTTTCCTCCCACCAAAAAATTGACCCAAGATAGACTTAATAGCTCTGAATCTTATTTAGGAGGATGATACCACTTATGCCTAGAATAAGGTACAGTTCTTCTTGACAGTCGTTATCTGCCTGGGATAGAAAATTCCACATCTCCCATTAAAAAAAAGACTGGTTTCACGTGTCACTATTTAAAGCCGATAAACTTTGTAAAAACACTTATGTTTCACAGGCTTCCAGGACTGGAATTTTAGTTTCCACATTGCTACTCCAATCCATATTTTATGGTGCATATCTTTTTTTTTTTCTGCGTAGTGTCATTAATCTGCTCCCTGGCTGTGCAGAATAATATCCCACAAGACCAGGCTCCTTTTTGAATATTTTATTATCCCTCATTGTATTTCCAAACTAATATATATTTACAAATTCAACCTCCTACAGGCAGAACTATATTGTTTTCCCTCTGTGTTTGGGAACCAAGGCATAGATATCGAATATAAATAGAAAAATCTATCCACAGTCATTTGTGTCAAAAGAGAGAACCAATCGCACATCAAGCTGTGCAAGAAAAGAGGGGAAAAAAACCCAATTTGCATACTGCAAGAGAAGACAGACGGGAGGGAAGGCACACAAACGAGGAGCTATGTTCCTGTTAGAAGACATCTTTCAATTCCACTGAAGGACAACTGTCTTTAAAGTGTTCCTCTCACGTTTGAAGAGATCTATACAAGGGGAAGGACGCTGAAAGGGTTTGGCCGAGTGTTTGTACTTCACAATCCTGACTCATTTCATCAAAAATTTTCCTCTGATTTCCTCTTTTGACACAGAATTAATTTCTTCTCTTACTTTTATGTGTAGCATTTTGGCAGGAAGAAGAGTGAGACTACCTTCCCCTGCTTCCCTTTTCTCCTCAATCCTAGCAGCCAGTGTTGGCCCTAACACACTGAACTCTGAGTGATTCCTCCACTGCAGGAAACTCCTGTAAGACCACAAAACAAAGATGGATCTTTTCGAGTTTCTAAACAAGGCAAACCTGAGCTTGAAGCTGATTCCACTTGGTCCCCACCACTTGACGTAGGAAGAGTGAAAATTCTCTGACAAAGGGAAAGGGCAAGGCTTGTAGGCAAGGCTTGAGGTTTTGGAAGTGCTTTCACCATTCTGTCACAGATGCCTTGCGTGTCTTTATCATTGGGGTTTCATTGCATCCTCACTCTTTCCAAGAAAGACAACTCACCTTATCTCATATATCTTATGAAGGTGATCAAAGTAAAAGCAAGGGACTGGGAGCTCTCTAGGAAGATAAGGGGATAGCAGATTCACTGAAAAGTCCATGCATACGTATCAGTTAAGTTATACAGAAGCTGGAAAAGTTGGAAAGAAAATGCAAGTGGGTTTTTGCCCATTAAAAAAGAAAAATTCACCGTGTTGGCCCAAAATACAGGTTTCCTAGGTATGAATTTTAATGTAAATGTTTTAGTGTTAAAAATACTGCAAATAAGAAACACAAAACTACTACAAATATGAAAATACTATATACACTATGCAGAGCATTGGCAAATCCTCTTCCTTTTTAAAGAGTTTTGTTGCCATTCTTAGGATGAAGCACAACAATCCAATTGCATAACTAGAGTATCCCAAGACTGTTATCTACACTATGGAACTAAAGCATGCCAAAAATAGGTCATCTGATCTATAGAGAGACATATGTGTCTCCCTAAATGTGGAATATATTGCAAATATCAGATTTTCTCCACTTAGATACATACAAGATTTGAATTAAGTTTTAACCATCTATTATTTTCTAATATATTACAAGTAACAACCATTTGAATGCTGCATTAAACATCACTCTTTTTTCTACTACATGAAAATGTGGGGACACATGATTAAAAATAATGTGACAGCTATGCAGCACCCATCTACTGCAAATACATGCAACTGCTATGGCTGAGCAACTTTTCAAAGTAGTAGGGGAAGGGTTGTGAACTGTCACACAAGCAGGTGATACTCAGTCAAGTATTTCCTTTCTTATTGAAAAATAATTCACAATATCCTTTTACATAATTAGTAGGTTTTATTATCTCAGTTCCCTGTCAGATAGCTGTTGCTTGAATCTGAAATGAAAGAAAACAGATACTACTTATTTTTTTTTAATCCATCTTATTTTTCTACCTGTCTGCAACATCATTCAAAATGAACAAGTAGGATGCTTTCCTTTGCTTACATTTTTTTAAAGAAAAAAACTTCTTTGAAGTCAAGGATGGATTATTTGACTGTTTTACTTACACTTTATGGTCCATGATCCTGATCCAAGAGACTTTGGGACATCTGGAATTCGACTTAAATAGATTTTGGATCACCTTACTAACATCATTATCTCAGGAATACTATTATAAGAAGCACAGGTTTACTGTAACTAGATCATTGTTCTAGAAAGAATTGCTCATCTGAGGATTTTGTGAGCTGATAGCTCTTATTAAAAAATAAAAGGTATGGATACCTAAAAACCAGAGACACACAACTGCAAAATGACTAAGGAAGACACTTGTAATGTCCTTTCCCTGTCACAAGGACATGCTCAAGCCTCTCACTTCAAACTTAGTTTGGCAGCCAGCACTGCTACGGGAAGTGCAAATGCAAAATTCAGCATTGTGCCAAACCTCAGGAAACACACGTGGAATTCTGCTCATTCAGGACAGCTGAGATAACGTTGAATTACTACACTACATAAAAATGAACTAGAGTTATAATAAATAATAATAATATTTAAAATAGAAGTAATACAATTAATATAATTAATCCCTCTTTAATTATTTCTACCAAAATGGCATTTAACAGAATAATTAATATAGACACACTTTTGTTTAGTTAAAAAAAGTTTAATTCCCTATATACTAATATAATTCAACACAAAGCTTAAGTATATATTTATCTAGGTAAAGCTTTAATTATTTTTAATTATTTAATTTCTTTAATTAGTCTGTATTTTATGAAACTGCTAAAAGCCATAAATATTAAACAACATTACAATTAATTCTTTCAAGCACATTTTTCTCTTTGCAGAATTAATAATACAGTTCTTACATTTTTATTTAAAGGTAATCCAACCACTTTCATGAGAAATGAAACATGGGCACTTTGTAGGCAGTATAAATCCTTAATTTAATTCTCTGTGCCCTAAAACTTATGAGGACAGTTTAATAAAAAGTAGTATGCATAACGACAGCTTGGTGAAAGTGAATAAGAACTAAACATGAAATGTTTCTCCAAGTTGTAAGAATAAAATTCTACACGTTCATGCTTTGTCCACACAGGCTATTCTTGCTCATGTACATACAGTATTTTAAACGGTCTGTCCATCCAATGCAAAATGAGTATGATTAATGGCTAATTGCTCTTTCTTGTTTGCTATCCTTTGCATGCTATGATATCAGAGTTCCACAAGGGCAACTGTAGTGGGCTGGCCAAAAAGCCTGGAGGGGAAAATTAAATCCCCTTCTTAAGTAGCAGACTAGCAGTCTCCTCCAACAAAGGCTTTCCTTCCCTTGGTGGTAATGTGATTCATTTTCCTATAAAGAAGAAGGCTGGTATTTCAATGCGTAAAGACAGCCATTACTGTGACATTTAACAAGCCTGAAACCTCTGGCTTTCTTGCTAACCTAGATCTGCCTTAAGGCTATCAGAGACAAAAGAGGCCTTCTCCTCCAGCAAGCATCAAAGACCTAATAAAAAGCCAAGAACGAGTAGGCAGTCAGCTTCTGTGTCAGAAATGCAAAATAAAAATATAATATATGCAAATTTGAGGCATGCAAAAAAAAAACATGGAACATTGCTTGTGTGTACAGTTGTACTCATAAAACCTGTAATGCACTTTTTGAATTATTCAGCAAGAAGAGGCTGAAAAGCAGCAAAGAAGCTTATTATGTTTGCTTTGCTTCATAGACTATTAGGTGGACAAAAAGAAAAAGGAATTTAGTTACGCTTGCTTATCTCCTAACCTTATAAACTTGGGATTAACAGATCAAAGGAGGATTTGGTTCAGTTGATAGAAAATGGAGCTCTTTTATAGCTGTTTGGTCTCCCTGTCCCTTATGATCAAATAAGCTTAAGCAATTGATAAAATAAATGGGGGTTTGAATTCATGTGTTTTAGTATAGACATTTAATATTTGTTGCATTGTATTTTACATTTTTCTGCAAAATTAAATAACGAGTGAAAGAAGATTAAATGTTGCAGGTCTGATTTTTTTGTATTCCACACATGCCCTAATAGTGGAATCCAAAGTGCAAACAGAAGGTATTGTATTAGTATCATTTAATTCGCTTCATGATTTTATGAGGTATGTGAGGCATAGAATCATAGAATCACATCCATATACTGTACTTCTCAAATATTTCTCATGCTTCATTCTCTGATCTTGTCATCAGCCTTAGAATTTACTCTCATCTTATCTCCACTTTATGGCACTATACAGTGCTGGGGATGCAGAGGTGGAAGCATCTCCATTCTCAGTGGCTCAGGCACGCTGCACTCCACACAACACTGACATAAGGTCATGCCTATAGGTCACTGTAGATGATGAGTGACAATACTGCCTGTTTTCTTTCCAGCACTTTAAATTGCAATTACACAAAAAAGAGGCCTTATGATGACAAAGATGATGCTCTTTTATTCATTTACCAACAGGTCTATTCTTTTGCACTAGACTGGAGATGGCTGTATTTCTATGTCAAGATCTGAATGACTCAAGAACAGTTTCACCTTTCAGAGAGTTGCACATACTCATCATAAATGAAAATTAAATTATACATACCTTTGAAAGTTGAGGTAAACCCATTTAGCTATGAATTAGCAGAAGATATTTATCATTTCATTAAAGAAAATATCATCCCATCCACATGTAAAAATGTTTTTCCGTGTCAATTAGGCCACACCATTTTCAGTTATAAAGTACTACCCTTATAGATGAATTAAAGTAACTTGCCTTACTACTTCTTCTGTAATGGTTACTCACATTGGAAATGCGTGTTTTGACTGCAACTTTAGCACAAAGTTACAACTCTTCTTATTGCCAGCTCTTGCCTATAGGATATTTGGATGTGAATTGCATAAACTATCCCCCTGGGGTGTTTAGTTAACATAATAACTCTTGGGATTTTACAACTGCAAATTGAGCATTGATAATAACAGTAAAACAGCTATAAAATATGGAACACCAATATCTTATTTATTCCTCAAGACTTCAGGATCAGTTATCATTTTTGTGTGTTTCTACTGTACAATACGTTTGATCAGAGACCAATGAAACCAAGCCAGAACTATTTAAAAGCTAGCACAGGAAGAACCTCTAAGAGGTTTCATAAAATGAAACTTATACTGGCATAAAGTTTCTTAATGAGAGATTTACCAAAGTTATTCAATAACAGAAGGGAAAGGAGGCAGATGAAAGTCTTTTCATGGTATGAAATGAGTTAAATATCAAGAATGGATAAAGCAGAAATGCTATGACTGATCCTTCTTTGGTTAACTCTTTGTAACTAATGGAGAAGTTCTCATCATAGCTGAGCTAGTGACTGACTTAGAGGTTTATCCCAAGTAACATCTAAATCAGTGACTGAGAGAATGGCCACTGTGTTCTAATTGGGCCAGAGACTGACAAGTGAAGTCAGAATGGTGTAACATTACTGAGTTGACAGATAGATACAACCATAAGATCTCAAACACTGAGACTGGAATGAAATCTTTCTAGGTCCTTTGTGTATATGCAAATTTGGCAATCCCCCTTTTTTTCCTCCAATTTAGTTAAGAGTTGTGATATTGAGGCAAAAATGAAAAATTTCTGCATTACAATTCTGCTAGGCCTAACAGATCCAAAATCTGTGGATCTGGTGATAGCCACATCAGATTTACTTTTCCTGTGGTGAATTTTAATCAGCACGTACTAGACTTATTGTTTATGCAACATAGAAAATGTTTATGAACTGCATGTTTTTAGGTGCCATTTGCTCATGACATCAGGAGAAAAGGTGGGGAAAAGGAAAAGAAAATGAAAAAGGAGAAAAGAAGGAGAACAAAAGGAGGAAGTTCGTCAATGCATAGAAAAAGGCAAGTTTCAGCACCAGAAAGCCAAGAATGTTTTTCCTAGTGACAGAATTCTCTTAAACAGAAGGATAAAAGGTTACATCCTAAAGTATACCATTTTTCAGAAATTGCATATTCTTTATGCATTTAAGTCAAATGTTACAAAGAACAAATAAACAGTACAAGTTGGCTATAGATTGTGTCATTTCATTCAAATGACACAATATCATTTGTTTTTGTTGGAAATACAACAAACAACAGCCAAGTAATACAACATTCTCTAGCTACAGCATAGATCTATGTACAATTTCACTAAACAAATTAAATAGACACTGTGTAGACACCATGTTTTTGTTTCATATTACAAAGGTAAACATTAACACTTGCAAATTTGTTTGGCTCAAGAACACATACCAAGCAAAAACATCTTGGGGATAACTGATCTCACAGATTACTGTATATAATCTTGGTATTTGCAAGTTAAGACAGAAAATAGAAATAATTTTATTTTAGCAACATTATTAGGTAACATCCAAACATACCAAAGACCAATAGAGGACTAGATCTCACTTTCTGAATGGTTTAAAAGAAATACAGAAAGTAAAGGTATAGCCAGTTTCTGTAGCATCTCATGGTGTCCTTAAATTCAAGAAGTTTTTGTTTCCCACCACAGGAATTTTCAAGTTCTTTAATTTGATTTATTATTCTTTAATTCACTTTTTAAATCAAAGTACTCTATAAGAAACAAATGCTGAAGCATTTGAAAAATGGTAGACCTATGACTGCACAACATCTTATCCATTTTATCATAATTCCATGCTATAGTTGCAATGTCTCTGTAGCTGTGTTACTCGAAAATATTAGTGAGGCAAAGTTAATGAGGAGGGGCAATATATGTTATTAAAGTGATACAGGGTGAGGGAGAAGTCCTAGGGCCAGAAACATTTCACCTCAGAAGTTTTCTGTTGAACCACTAACAATAGCAAATGATAATCTGTCACCTGACAGAAAGGGTATGTAACTCAAACTGGTACTTATCATGTATTTGGTTTATGCAAAACACAGCTAAATGGGTAAGAAAGATAAGTATCTGACAGCTTACACCATGAGCTATCAAAGTTTGTTCATATTGATCTAAACACAAAGACATTTCCTTCAAAAATATCAGTTCTTTTGAATAACTTAAACTTTGATCAGAACTCCTCTTGTTCTTTGGGTACATAAACCCTTGTCATATATAAAAATGTGGTCCTGACACCGTTCAAAAACTTTTGGATGATCCATCTCTATACTCTGAACACTCTCTGGTGTGTAGCACCACTCTTGCTTGGTGTTGGTTTGGTTTAGAAAAAAAATATCCCATCAGTAAAATTGCTTTTCATGTTTTCTTGCTGAAGTTCATACAGCGTTTAGAGAATAACTCATGTGTGATCTCCTGTATTTCAACTGCTGTTGCCTTTAATTTGTTTAAACACGTCATTTAGCCTCCCCAAGTAGATATTGGGAACACCTATTACAGAATGTTCCTGCCATTGCCAGGAAATATCCATCCATGCTCCGCACTGTCTCTGTCATAGTGCCTGCAGCTCTACCTCGTCTTTAAATACTGTGTCAGACTGTTAGTTATATAGAAGTCTCAGGCAGAAAGCTTTGGGAGGTTTTGTTGTTATAACCAAACACTGGAGTCCCAGATGGTGTAAAGTCCTGTTACTACTTGCAGTGTTTGGTCTGAAATTGAAGCTATGTGCATGTAGAAAGTGGCAACTTTTGCTGTTTTGTAATTACAGTGTAATTCTGCAGGTACATTATAAATTGCTGATACTACTTTTCCTTAGAATCCAAAAGGTTTCTCCAAAGTGATCTCAGTTTCTTCCTGCTGATAGACTCTACCTTTTATATTGAGTTAGGTTCTTTGCTAAGTGCATTTCCCTTTGTCACAGTAATCTCAACTTGCCATAAACCTAAGACCTCAACTGTGGGATAAATGCATCCTCATATTGTAGACATTATCATTGCCTTTTACAAAGTTGATAAGAAGGAGCTATGTGATGAATCCATGGACAACCAAAAGGTACGACTGAGTTAGAAACACCTTCCCTATTCATGAAGGAACCCTTTTGATCATGTGTAAATAACACTGATTTTAAATACCAGATCAACCCATATTGTGCTATACATAAAGTTCATCCAATACCCAGTCTCATACAGTTACACAAATATTGTCTGCAGTAGTGATAACTTATTTGGTTGTTACTCTAGACATGACAGCTCTGTACATTGAAGCATGTGGTATCAACATGTAACAACCTAAAACGTTCTAAGAAGTTTCAATTATACTTTGGTACTCTTTGAGTGATTATGCAATGGCTAATTGCTTCATAACAGAACAGAACTTAGTGAATTTTGCTGCAGTGAACAAACTGCAAACCTGTGGTGAAAAAACAACAGTCACATACATAGGATAAATTATATCTATTTTCTTAATATTTGGTTTTCACTCTAAAGTTATTGCCAAGAACAGACACGCACCACACATTTTATAACCTACAGTTACGGTTCTTAGAAGTATTATTAGTTGCTTTCTTTGGCAATGCAATAAAATATACCTCCAACATTCAGGTAACTGGATACAGTATTAGACGAAGTAATTTGCTGAATGCAGCCTTTTGTGCTCAAAATAAATTACCAGAGCTCCACAGTATCACTAACAAATACTATCACCAAAACTCATCAGAGAAAGAAAGGGAGATTCTACACACATGAGAACAAGTAAAAGATAAAATCTGGGTTTATTTTTAAATTCATGTGCAGAAAAATCTTCAAGAATTTCAATATGAAAAATGTTAATTACAAAAACACTGTTACTCAGTTAAAGATTCTTATAAACACTCTTCTGTGAACACCTTCAGGAAAGACTGTGAATATAATTCTCCTGTGAATAGTTTCACTCACATATGAAGTATGGCAGGAAACAATAACAAGGAGGAAGGAAAATTGAGCACGACCACTTTACTACTTGTTACTAAAATGTAGCATAAAAGGATTGCAAGACTAAGGGGATCTTGAGAATTAAGTTATTTGAATAGGTTCTCATAAATTGCCATGGCAAAAAGGACAATTGTGCAGGTGGACCCTCCTTGTTCTCTTCCTCCATGGAATTCAGGTGCAAGGCCGGTCCCCACCAAGTCGTCTCTCACTCATGTCACCTACTTTCTCTTAAGACATCTGGTTCCCTTACTGCAGGCTGGAGAAGTACTCTGCCTCAGCAGCAGAGCAGTCTGGATTTTTCTCTCTCTCTTTAGACAAATGCAGTTTTTTCTTTAAATGTGTACTGTTTTCTGAATTCATTATTCACCTGAATTACCCACTGACAAAATTATTTGCTTTCTACTCTCCAAAGAACAATATCAAGTAAATAAGTTGTATAGGCACAAGGACACCAAAATACTGGATCTGCCATTTCCAGGATAAGAAAAAAAGTTACTAGGAGCATACAAGTAGGGTTGCAAAAGATGCTGGGACTAACAAAAGAGTTTCTTCTGTGACAGCTAAGATTTTGGCAGCAATATTGCTAGAGAAAATCTATTGGTGCAGCAATGTTCAAAGAATAAATGTCAGTCAAACAAAAGGAATCAGGGATAATGTTCACAACTGAAGGACTGTACTGCTGATTACTAATGTACCTACAACAGCTTTGCCTATGACCAGATTCAGGTTCCTCCTCCTGAGTCTGCATTGTTCCAACACAACAATCTTTATCCACCACGAGGACTAAACTTCTTGAGGGCTACAGCCCCAGTAATGAACCAACAAACACTAAACAAAAGGAATAGAGCTGCAGACCAGAGCTGTCATAGGAATTGCATGACCAAAAGCTAATAATCATCAACACCTTATTAAACCAAAGGTTACCATAAAATCCAGCTTTTACTTAGTGCTGCTGATTATTTTCAATTCACTAGCAAGAGAAGAAAAAAAAAAGAAAGTTAGAATCTAAATTTATAAAGTAAAAGCCTAAAATCAACAACATGGAATTCAACAGAGGTAGTAGCACCAATATATACGAGAAAGAGAACTACTTAGAAAATAGCTACAAAGTAATTCGGGAAAGATAACACAAATAGCAGCTCATCACTAAATTACTTCAGCAGTATTTTGTATTTCACCACCAAAGGGCCTTTCAAAGAATCGGTTACCTCAGGCACTCAGTCCTCCATCACTAAGTTTCAGAACTCTATGATGGTTTATTACCACTAACAACTAGAGAGAAGGCAGAGGAATGTTATTCTTAATTGAATTGATAAAACCTGCAGATGCCTGAAGTAGTGAAATGAACTGAAGAACAGCCCAGAACACCCATGACTCAGAAGGGACATCTCTTTACTTTCAGGCCATCTTTACAGTCTATTAACTACCAAGAAGGCAGAGGGGGCAAATGGATATTACAAATAAATAAATAAACACTCCTGAACTGAGGAACATCCCAAAACCAAATATTTAAAACTTGAAGTAAATCTCTTCAGGCAACTAGAGAGCTATATGGAGTGCAAGAAGAAATGAGGAATAACTTAGCCAAGAAATAAATATTACAGGGTCCTAATAGTGAGTCTGAAAAACACCCATACCAGGATTCAGTGCTGATACATATAAACTGTTCACAACCGATTTTTTTCTCTGAGCATTAGACTTGGTGTATGTAAGAGCTATGCATCTGAGAGTTCCAGTGAAAAGATATCACCTATTAAGCATTCACTTCACATAGCATATATATTTTAATATTACCAATTAGGATAACACCTACCTGCTGCCATTTACAGGATTTTCTTTGCTTCCAAAGTTCAGATATAGATCTAGACTAGTAAAGTCTCCAAATATTCTTTATTTGTGCTATTCATTTACATTTTTTAAGACCTAGCTCAGGCAATTAAGATGCTGATAGCATTATTACTAGCAAAAAGAAAGATCCTCCATTACTGTTAGCATTTTACATATCTCTGGGGTGCTTTTACAGAAAACAAAGATGTTTTTGCTTAACAGTTGGTCATGAAAGATGCTTTTCCCAGGCAATTCTGGGACTCCAGAGACAATCTACATTACAGAATGTACTATTCAGTCAAGATTCAAGTAGACATTTTCCCTCTGTGTATCCAGAAGAAAACTGTAATAATGGCTAATCAATTGAAAAGTGCCTTACAGCTAAATAAACCAGCACAAAATGTACCGAAATTAAACATTGATTCTCACTTCTGCTCATCAGGTCTCAAAGTTCTCATTGATAAACTTGGTCTATGCCAAACTAACACAGAAAAAATCTCAAACACTCTGTAAGACCTCAGTGACTTCCAAAAGTGCAAAATCAGAAGCTTGGTTTACGGTTCCCTTCAGGAAAGGAATGAAAAAAGCTGGACGTTGTCAAAAATTGCTTTTGCTGAAAGCAGTTCCTAATAAATAAGTTTAATAATGATTGATTTTATCTCCAGAAACATACCTGATGCAGAATGTTTAATTTCAAGATGCATCACTTCAGTACACACATTCTTGGGATGTTCCTGCAAAACAAACAAACAAAAAACAAATAAACAAAGAAAAAAAACCTAAATGAAGAAATCTATCTTGAATGCAAGAAGTATTTCTGCACTCCATCCAACTTTCCAGCCCCAAACTGTCTATGCAGTGATTAGTTATTAAAACCAGAAAGTCTAAAAGGATAGCCAGCTAATACTGTTCATGTATTACATTCCACAAGCTATATTAAGAAATATGGAGCACTGTTCAATTTTTTTAACTTATATTCTCATACAGTAATACAGTATCTCCCTCCTTGATACAGTATTTGATAACTTTCTTCTAACCAAACTCTTATTACTGAAGGAATAAAATCTAAACTAGATAGGTATAAATATACAGAGATGAGGTTTCAGAAGCTTTCAGTTCTTAACCAAAAACATTATCATAAAGGCCCATTTCTCTCACACAGAAATATTTATCTAGCATTTACATTTGAGACAAAAAATCATAACAATAATAAAACATCTAAAGAACTGAAAATCAGTAAGAAACCTTCAGTATCCATGATTTTATGATTTACAAAGAGTGAAGTTAATCAACATGCATGAATTGACAGGTGTGTGCAACTACATAACAAGCTACATTTATAAAGAAAAACCTGTAAGTATGAATTTTTAAAGAAATCTTTACTATCATCATATATTCTTGCTGTGAAAAATACCTATTCAGTGACAGTTAAGTACTTCCAAATTTGTGTCAGTTTGGTTGCAAATTATCTCAAACATAACTTTTGAAAAGGGAGAACGTAAAGTCACTTTTTAAAGTGTTAATTAAAAAAAAGATACTTTTTATCACAATTATTATTGATGTGATCAGAAACCTTGAAAGTGAAACATTCTCTTATGAGGGCTTGGCAATTGTTCTGCTCATTATGGAGGTTTCTCCTCATTTTTTTCGGCAATCTCTAGCCACTCTGAAAGTAGAATAAAATCTGTAAATAACTGCATTTACAACTCAATTCCCTGCCATTGATCACCACTCTCTGGGTTCTGTCATTCAGAGTCAGTCCTTGATGCACCTTACCATCCACTCCTCCAACTCACACTGCCTGAGCTTTCTGATGAGAATATTACGGGAGACAGTGTCAAAAGCCTTGCTGAAATCAAGGTAGGTGACAAGATGCTTTAATACAGCATTAAGTATGCAGCATCAAGCTCAGACCCAACATATTCACTTTATTGGCTTTCAGTAACTTTCAGGAAAAAAAACAGTTTTTTTCATAACCAAGCAGCTTCAGCAACTCTTCATTTTTCTACTCTCAACCTATTCCCTACCAGATGGATGCAGGAGAAGCCTGCCTACCATTGCTGTGAAGATTCACTTTCACAGCTCAAAATAATGGCTGGGTTGTTCAAACAATCTAAAGAAGTTGAAGATTGCCTAAGGCAGTTTGCAATTTTACTGGGATTTAAGCACTTAAGTCCTCTAGGTTTCTTTGAAATGTCTGTTCATTGATGTTCAAAATGAGGAAAACTGCATCCTGATTGAATAAATGAACCTGGATCATGATCACCTCAACTAGGAATCCATCTTGGTACACTTCTGCAGCAGCTTGTTATTTCATACCAACTCCAATTCAATAATAAACCATTGCACTAATTAGAGCATAGTTATTTATTTATTATACCATCTTGATGCTGAAATCTTGAAGGGAATCATTGCAAATCTATCAGTTGCAAATAAGGTAATTATTATAAAGGATCAAGACAGTAGTAAGTAAAACAAGCAAGTAAGCAAGCTTGGAATATACTGTTTGTCTTGGCAAACAAATTATGTATTATAATAATAATAACTATGTCCTTTTGCTAACGTATCAGTAAACAAACAAGTTTGGGAGGTTTTGTTGGGCTTTTTATTTTGCTTCTTTGTTTAAGCAATTCATACATTGTGTAATGAAAAGACCTATAGGTAAATGATAACACAGAGTGAAGACACTCTGAATAGAAATGTACCTGAGAAGATTTGAACTGACTAATTGCATTAAAATAACGCAAGACTTCAGTTCTGCTGTGGTATAAACAAAGGTTTACTACACATATTTATTTTACATCTTTCCACTCCCAAAAGTACAAACATTTAAGCAAGAGATTAGAACAAAATGTAAGCCTGTAACTAAAATTCATGTATATCAAAACATGTTAGAATCCAGTGTGAGAAGAAAATTAAAACAAACTGTATATAGAAATATGGTGGTGCTTTTTTGAACTCTGTGGCTTAGAAATTTTGGAGACCACCCACAAGCATGTTGCTTATAAAACAAAAATTACAGTTACAACCTGTTTATAAAGATATTTCCCGTCATCACATCTGGATACATGTGCACTCATAAAAAAACAACAGCTATGGCCCATGGCCAAAGAGTTGATTTTCTGATATCTTCCAAACCCTTTGTCAATCAGGAGGCTCCACCCCACACTTGTAGTGGTCCTCCTTTAAATGCTGCAGCTGGAAATGGTATTGCTTTCTAGTACACAAGATTAGAAGATAAACTCTATTGCTGATTCTGAAAAACTGTCAAAGATTTATATAAAGAACCACTCAAAGCAAAAAGTAAATTAGTCTGTGATTTATGCTTAACATAGTAAAATGATCAAAGTCAGATACACATTCTGAAATGTGTAGGGAACCAGAAAATGTACCAGACCCTACTAATATATGGAATTATCAAAGACCTCCCAAATGACTTAAGTTAATTCAAGGCCCTTATTCACAATTAGACTGTTATCATGAAATCTGCCGTTTGGTTCCTTACTATCATATCTATACAGAGAAAGTAGCACATGCTGGAAAAGACTTAGATTACAAAACCCTTACATCTTTCCTCTCCCATAAAAAAAAATCTGTTTAAAGCAATGTATTTTCTTTCATGTGAACTTGATGCTGTCTAATTTAATTCTTGATGTTTCTTCCATTGTACAGTGAGGTGTCCTTTGAGGAAGGAAAAACAGCTTGTGTTTTGATAACAAACACCAAAAAAATAGTTGCATCTCTGCTTTCAAAGAGACAAGCTGTTTTTATTTCCTCTGAAGAAGCTCATTACAATATGATGGACAAAATGTCAGAAATAATTAAGTGCAAAAAGGTGATTTTAAAAAAATAGAGATATCAACTGCTGGATATGCTGCTGGTTTTTTGCAGGCATCTACTCCCCTCCCTTCAAATTCTTGGTCACTCGACATGAATTCATCACAAAATGAATGGAAAGCAAAAGAAAACTAAGGAAGGTAACACACCACATGAAAATACTATTAACGTTTTTTCTTAGTGAAAAGAAAGTTTAAAAGACTTTGCTGTTAGAATAGAGACTGTTACAAGACAGCATTCACATGCATACACAGACAAAGTCAAACTGTTTGTACTTCACAGAGGGAGCAGAGCTCTCTGTATAGTCTAAAAGCCTTTGGACTTTTCTCATTTCACATTGAGGAGGTCGTGCTTCTCCCCACCCCAGGGTCAACGTTGTAAACATCAGCCCATCAAGATAAGAAAGCTAAGGCAGATGATATTAATTACCTGTCCTTTCAAGTCATCCCTGTCTCACATCTGGTTTCCTCTTTGTAACATTCATCTAGGCCAATAAAAGCAAGGGGGTGGGGGGAGTACAAAAAAACCCCCCACTTGAGCAGCTTTCTTCTTTCCCTGGGCTGCTAATGGCACACGAGTGCTTCATTTGCTGCATACACACACTCACTCACACATGGACACACATATGAATGCTTGTAGTACATTTCAGAATCTTCAGGGCCAAACAATTAATTGGCATCCTGCAAACCAAAGTCTCCCTGAGAACTGTGAGATTAGCTCTAGCCATACCATGATACTGGCAGAAATTAATTCTGTATCTTTTACTACTTTCCATAAAAATTGTTGGTAGAAATTGGACTTTTCAGGTATATTGTAAATGTGATTCCTGAAGCCTGGCATTGAGACTCTTAAATAGGTCAAATATTGGTGCTTTAGTAATTCTACAGTCTAAACAGTTTAGACTTCACTGTTTGGACATCTTCCCTTTCTTCATTTTTATTTCAATGTATAATCTGTCAGAGCACAAAAAAGATCAGTGCTGGATCAGGAGAAAGAATGGCAATTCTTTTTGCCTCAGATCACAACATGTAATAAAATGATCATTTAAGCTAAAAACTGTAAGCTTTTTCTCTTTTTTAAGTGATATCACAGTCACTCTTGCTGCTGTTTAAACTAAGCCTTTGACATATTAGTTTTGAATGTTAATGCTGCCAAAGCAAAATTTTCTTTTTGATGCTTCTTATAAACATCAAGGAAAATGAAGAATCTGAGGGTAATGCACAGGATAACTTCCACTTTAAATTACTCTTTAATAGGAGGTATTTTCAATTTTTCCAAAGTTCTTTGACAATCTCAGCCATATAGAGTAGATTTTAAAGTTCAAGAAAATAAAAAAGGTTATTTACTACACAGCTAGGCTCTCACTAACGCAGCTGATCTATATTAGTTTCAGTTCACAATTTGGAGTGAAAAGCACTATACCTCATTTCCATTCATTAACTTATCTTGTCTACACATTTCTTTTTGCTTTTAAAGTCTCAAACTGTTACTCTATGTAACTTGTCTCCTGGTATTTTTTTAATCACAAAGCTATTTTTATACAATAAAAATCTAGTGGTTCACTAGTTATATAGGATATACCTGTAAAACTAACACTAAAGTGTTGCATGTCTGATATATGATATATGCAAAAGCTTTTATTTACTAAAGGAAAAGATTTGCAATTCCTCTGAACTCTCCTTTCATTTTACTGCCAAGGACAGACCAGACAAATACTGTGGTGAGATTTGTTTATTGATTAATTTAATTACAGTTATTATCTACAAAGAACATTACATGATAGTAAGTCAAAGTCAGATACACAGATATGCAAACAATGTTAATTTCAGCATCGTTTCAGTTCATTTATTTTGTGCCTATCAGTTTTCGTGCCATATTTAATTACATGCTCTCGTTCATGTTTTTCCACTAGATCACTGACTCATTTAGTGGACAACATTATTTGATTAAAACCTGGTTTATACTGTGGCTGTATGTGTGATTACAAGCTTATTTTCTCCATAATTCCTGAACTACAATGTTTCTTTCTAGTGTTCACTATAGAATGATATTTTTTAAAACTCAGTCTTCACAGAACATTCTATATTATTGGGAAATAATGGTGTCAATCACACCCGCACCAGCTCATTGATCCCAGCAGTAGAAAGAATTATTTCATTCCTAGTGGTGTAACACACTTCTATAGAAGAGTATAGTGTGTGAGGTTATACACAGCATGAATATGCGATGAGGCAGCCCACAGTAACTGAACATCAGCCACCCTTTAGCAGTGCTTACCTTTTAACAGTGCAATGCTACTGACTACAGAGTAGCTAGAGAAGATTTAGCATACTGCCTCATTCCATCAGGCTGTGTGACCTGAAGTTTCACATTTAAGAGGGAGCACATGTATCTCTACACACATGGCAATCAGTGTGGCAGACATGCCCTTTGATCCATCTCTGCCACAAATTTCTGATGCAGCCTTCAGAAAGATAGTGCTGCTGTTCTTTTCCTGCCAGTAAACCTGGGACAATAATATTTATATGCCTCTAGTATTTAAAAATGTGACGCAGAAATTAATCACGTTGCAAAATATTTTGAATGTGGAAGTATGTAATGAACAGACCTAGCCTATTGTAAAAAATGCAACTGCAATTACATTTGTGTGTCCCTCATCTAGGCTACTTGAGGGACTGAAATATTCAAGCCACAGGTTGTGACAGTTCCAAAGATGCTGATTTAACACTGTGATAATGTAACTGAGCTGAAATCAAACCAACCAGCAGTGTGACTGCAGTGTATGGTCTTTCCTGTCTCTCAGGACATAACATGATAATTAAGCTAACAGATCCTTAGGAAGGAACATCATAAAATACTAACTATTCAGGCAATCCTTAGCTTGTACTTGGATTCAGAGACTGAGTACACAGCAAAACCTAGGTATGGACATTCAGTTATACAGCTCACAGTAATAAGGTATTAGAGTAATTTTATGCCACCCTTAAACAATACTCCAAGCACCGCTCTACCACATAGAGAGATGTTGCATGCTGGTGCTTAACCAGACAAGAGCTTGTGACATTTACCTTTCTCTTTCCTGACAAGGTGCGACAATTATGACTTGGAATTCAATTCTCTAATAGTACAAAACTGTTGTATAATCCTTACAGTCAAACTCATTGTATTTCAGCCAAAGCTTCTTCAAAATAATGTCCTGATAGGAACATCTCCTTTAAGAATTTTGAAGGCATAAATATACCATATGCCCAGGGAAGTACTAGCCAAGTTCATCCTTTAGATATGCCAGAACAGTCCAAATTTCCTACACACTAGTGTGTAAGAAAAACCAATTACTGAAACTTTTCTCCAGTGATAAGTGCATGAAATATCCTGTTACAAGTACTTAAAAGAGAATTTAAATTTACCCATTGATTCAGTAAATGAGATTAAAATTTTTGGATTACAATTATCAGGCATTAAATCACATATTTTCAGTATAAAAATGAATACAGTGAAATCTTACAGGGATGACCAGTAGATGTGCTTCTACCACAGCAATGGACATCAATTCATATATTTGTTTGCCTCTCTCAACCAGCATATGCATACATATATATATATATCCATTTGAATAGTCTATATACATAAGTAGGTTAAACTTTCATTTTTCGTTTGACTCAATGACTTCAGCATATTTGTTGAGTTAGTTCTTTGAAGATTATTCTGTGGAATTACAGGCTAAACTCAGAACTGACAATAAGCAATTTTAGGTTTTGACATTTTTTTAAAAAAAGCAACAGTCCTGCTTTCATGAAAGAAGAAGAAAGCACAAAAGTTGGAGGAATGGATTAGCATTTAAGGAATGTCTCTCTCCAGGACATTGCTCACACACACTGGACTCCTTGTGTTTATAAGGACAGATGCAGGTTAGCCCTTTATCTAACAGCAAATCACCCAGTGAAAGATGGCATTGCATCTGTAGTCTGCCTTTAAATGTCTAGCTAGCAAATGTCAAAACTATTTGATCTGATTTTATAAAATGAACTTTCACAACTTTGAAAGATAGTTTATGTTTGGAAAAAGATTAAAAACATCAGTGTTGATCTCAAATAATAGGACGAAAACATTCACACTCTTTAGGGAAAAGGAGGTGCACTGCCGTATGGTCACATAAAGCCAAGCAAGTAATCTGCTGTTTTCTAGATGTGTTTCCAGCACAAATTTAAGACTGACACAGACAATGTAATTCCTGCTTAACACCTCTTGCTTATAAACATAAGATTTTCAATAATGTATGAGGTATTTAACACTAAGAGTCGGGCACCCAGACTGACATAGAAATGAACAAGGAATAAAAACCACTACCACTACCTCTAACATAAAGATTCACTGTAACAGTTTAGAAGTTCTTAGAAAGTTTTTTAATTCTGTAATTCCCAGAAAACACAAAGACTCATGGAAAGAGCTTTAAAAATTCTAAAAGTTTACAAGAAAATCTCCCCTCAGAGTAGAAAGCACTGACTTCCAGAAACTCCCAGGAATCATGAGAAAATGCCTAGAAAGACTCTCAATCTAGGAATTTCAAGAAAGCCCTCAGATTAATAACTCAGAAATCCTTAGAATGTTTCTATATCCAGAAATTTCTTGGATGGACTGGAAAATTCCTATTAACTAGGAATTCACGTGTCCTGTCACAGGACACACCAGAAGAGCTGGGAAAATTCTTGTGAGAGTCTCCACTTAGAAAAGTGAATGACACACACATTGCACAAGAAACCTTGAGAGTCAGTATCCACCACTTAGAATCTAAGACAACTGAGCTTTCTGGTTAGGTTAATACTTCTGAAGCTTGATGAGCTTTCATGTATAGCCACATCGAGGAGCATAAATTAACCAGAAAAATACTGTTTTGAATGCTTTGTTTTCTGTGCAAACCAAATTCTGAATGAATGCTTCTGGTTTGGAGTATATTAAGAAAAAAATGCTTTTGTACCTAATGCTTATATTGTCTTTGCAATGAAGTGATACAATCCTGGAACTACAAGAGAATAGACTTTAATGTTGTAGCTAGATCATCGCCATACCACAGAAAAGTTCGGGTCTATTTCCAAGCTTTATTTCATACTTCTTATATAATAATGGAGCAGGCACTTAATGCCTGTATTTCAATTTTCTTTTCAGAAGGCTGTACTGTATTGTACCATCAGTGTAGCACTGGTCAGTTCATTCTTGAGTGCTCTCCTTTTTTTTTTCATCCAGTTTCCTAGGCTGAATTAAGCTTAATATGCAGTAACACAAGACAAAGACTCTTGCAACCACAGTCAGCTAGTATTAACTCCTGTTTTAAGATGCATGCTGTAATGTTAGCCATACAGGAATCTAGACACAGAGAATACATGGTGTGGAAAAAAAAATAGTGTCTGAGATAAACTAAAAAAACAGGTAGGTCTCCTTTCCAGCTGCCAAAAAAAGCCATTTACCATTCCTAAATAGTCTTTGTTGAATAAAAAAGGAAAAGGAGCTGTTAAGAGTATGTTATATGGTGCAAATGAGAGCACTGATAAGAGGGGACAGGAATGCTAATGACTACTAATAATTAATATTTAGCATTTCTAAAGCCTTTTCATCTGTAGACCTAAAAAGCTGGTCTTAAAAGCTTGCAACTGTTACTCTCTCCATTTAATAGATGAAGGAGCAAAGAGTCTCTCCAATTTATTTGTGCTTAAAAAGTGTACACTGATAGTGCCTAGGGACCTGCCAAGTACAGGTTCTGGTCTTCCAGGTTCTGTGCCAAAATCTTGTAATAAAACAGCTGCTGCCTCAAACAGTTGACAACTGACATAGGCAGGACAATAAAAGAACGGGGAGAGAGGTTTAACATAAATATTGTACTAAGCATACAGCCCTTTGGTAATTTTTTTTTTGTCAGGAGGAGAAGGATAGGTGGATTGAAGGAGGGGTTAAAAAAAATAAGCAAAAAGGGATGCTGAAGGAAGTGAATGCTGGACTAAATAGAATTAAAAATATTTGGGGAAATGTGGAATGTTGGCAAGATTAACAGAGAGGGGGAAAAGCTGGTAAACCGTAAGGCAGAGGAAGTTCACCAAAATGGACAGCTCACTACTGTTAATATATCAACTAAAGCACCTGTATTTGATGTCTCCTATTAGCTGAATTGATGTAATTCTTTTGCTCCTCTCTGCAGATACTTTCCCCAAAGCTGCCTGATAATGAATACCCTGGTGACTCTAAAAGAGGACTGATCCAGCAATGATGATAGCTACCTCCACTCAGAGTACCAGGGTAAAATTTTCTAAACTGTGCATTGAGCTAGGGAAACTAATTTCCTGTAGCAATTAGGAAGTGAATTAGACTAGATATAGAGAAGTATTTCTGTTTCTTTGGAAATACACTTGTGTGCATGACTGCCCCCAAGTATAGAGGTCATCTGATTTGCCAACTAGTGATGTTGCACTAACCTGAGAGCTTAAGACAGCCTACTCAACTGGAAGAGGACAGTTTGATCAGACAAACCCTATGTCTGAAGAGATGTGGCAACAGACAAACGTCAGGAGGAAAATCATACAAAATATCCAGGACATAAAGGAAAATTCTAAAAGTTATTGTTGACATTGCAGAAGGTTTTTAGACATCACATACCACCAGGCATTTTACAGATATGTGTCGTAAAACAATCCTGCCTCACAGAGTTTGTCACCTAATTGATATGAAGGACGAGCAAGGAAGGAAAATCACATGTACAGAGCAGACCAGCAATTTGCCCAAGTCATCAACAAGGTGACAGCCAAGAGACAGAGATAAAACTTTTGAAGTGACAGTATATTAGCCAGGCAATTTTGAAATGTTAAACTAGAGATCATTTATATTCCTACTACCCAAACACATTTAGCATAGTTTAGTATCTCTCTACTTACGAGGCCAAATTTTCAAGCCATTGAGTGGTAGGTACATGCATAAATCCTGTTACTTAACAGTGTTTCGGCTCATACCTTCCATGATCCCCTTTAAAAATCTAGCCTATAATCTCCACTTGTGTAACGTGTGCTGTAGGTGTAGACATGACTGACGTAAAACATTACTTCCTATCTCTTCAATTACACCAAGCAGTTTTTCATTTCCTTCTCCTTTTTATTAAACTGATACTGTTGTACTCAGGTCTGTAACATAGTTCTACTTGTCAAGATTCAACACATTCTGCATTCCATATTCTGATTTCCAGGCTATGTATGTAGAAGGGGGTGAGGGACAGTGAAGAGAATAATTTTTCAGTTCTATTACTCATACCTAAGTTACTGTATAATGATGTCTGCTTTACTAACCAGAAAAATCAATTTCATATCATGTTTCATTACTCTAAAAATACATAGTTTTTCAATCAAAAGGAAACATTGGGAATTAAAAATGGGAGCAGCTTCCTTCTCCTTCTACATAATGCACATATAAAGAGATGGACAAAAATAGATTGAAAACTTGGGGAAACCAAAATAGCAAGCCTAGCAAAGCCACATAACTGGATTAATTCAATTGCTCTGACATTACAGGAACAGGCTCTCTGTTTTCAATGAATTGCAAGAAGAAACTGTAGCAGGAGTCATTCCTCATGTTGTAATGCTTAGCAGAAGTAGAGGCTTAAGAGCTATTGTGATTTCCTTTCAGCTTTTTGTGCTGAGAATCAGACGGAAGTAAAGTTTCCATTGCTGAGTCTCTTTGCCCTTTTCTTTTCCTGTCTTTTGGCAAATGCATTTTTAGATGCCATAGCTAGAGTCAGTCACATCAAAAGATATCCTTGAAAAAGTCATAGACCTTCCTACCAGTATATAATTGTCCCAAAATACAAATATAATGTAATGATGTATTATTTCATAATATTTGTCACATCTTTGCTTAGATAAATGGGTGCAAACTAAATATTCAAAAGATATCAAAGATTCAGCTGGCTGAAAAGTTTGTGGTGAAGTAGTTTTATTCCATTGCAAACTGTCCCTTTTTCAAAACTGTACCATTGTGGAAATATCTTCATTTTAACAAAATTTTTATCAAAGGAGTTTTATAATTTCTATAGAGGAATTTATGACAAAAAACTGTATCCCATGACCCTTTTCCAGTCACCTATATCATTTAGTGGAGAATCTGTCTCCTCCATTTGTGGAAGAAGAACTGAAGATCTATCAGCATTTGAAGGGTATTTATGGCCAGATTCCAGTCCAGTTCTGATAAAATTCAGATTTCATTCCATAACCCAGACTGCTCAAGACAGTACAGAATCACAGCACAATACTAGAGAAAATTATTAGAACAACTAAGTCTAAAAATCCAATATAGCTATGGCCTTAGATTTGAAAGCTCATAAAACCAGAGGCTTATCATATTTGCATATATCAGTCAATCAAATAAACCAAGCTACAGTCATAAATAGATAATGATAACATCCAACACTACTGTAATATTTTTCTCCTGAAATCCCTTAAAGTTTCAAAACAATTTTGTTAAGAATTAAATTATAATTTAATCCATTTCACAGGTTAATAAAGGCTTGGTTCAGAAACAATAATCAAACTAGAATATTTGTCAGGGCAAAATCTGGAGCATTATGTATGCATTTGAAAGACACCCTCATCACTTCAAATGAAGTACATCTTACTATACTCCCTGTGATAATCTCATAGAAAACCATCAGATATGCACCAAGCATACAAATAATAGGTGAAGATAGTTTACAACTTGTTAATTTTATTGCTTAATCCTTAGAAGTAAACAATATACTTTAGGCAATAAATATAGTACCATATGGATAGGGAGAGATAAAAGGCTGTCAGGAATATTGCCAAGATTGGTGTTTCTCTACAGAGAATATAGTATCTACAGTGCTGCCAAAATAAAACAGGGACAAGTAAGGACAGAAAACCATCTTGGCAAATTGCAGCAAAACAAAAAAATATTCTATACTGAGCTAAAACAAAAGAGAGGAAAGAATATATCCAATAATCTCAGTCTAATAAATTCACTAATTTTTTTATGTATGAAAAAATATTCAATATCCAAAACTTCCTTAATAGCATCACTTTTGTTTTTCTATTTGCAACCATTTCTATAATGCAATCAGGAACAAATATTTTTGCAAAACAATATTTGTATATGTTTGGTCAATGAGCAGTCCTTTCAAGCTTCCGACAAAGGTCATTGTATTCCTACACTCAGACTGAATAGAAGATCACTGTTAGTCTTGAGGGGTAAAGACGGTAAGTTTTGTCACTAGAGTTTTTGTATGATTTGCATTAAAGTATATATTGCTTCTTATTTATACTAATTCTATTTGGTAAAATTACACAACTAAACAATCAAAAATAGACCCCCCAAAGAAAGAAGGAACACAATCCAAAAAAGAAACAGTGCTCCAGAGTCTGTGCAATTGTTAGCCATCAAGTGGACAGGGTTGAAAGTACAAATGAGTGTATAGCTCATACACTTCTCCTAGCTCTCAGTGACATTCACCAGTTGTCATACAACTGGGAAAGGTCTCCCTCCCACCTATAATTAAAATCACTGTTGTTGTGTGGCTATTGACACTGAGTATCCATAAAGTCACAGACTTTCACTATCACGGTACATTTGGCTTGCCAATAAATACAGGACAAAAGCTGAAAAAAAACGTTTATCATTGGATTTTTGTAGTCCACGTTAAGATGTCCAAATAAGTAACAAGGAATTCAAATAATTAAGTACCTACACTGTAGGCACAAATGTGGCTTGGACCAGCCAACTTGAATAAAGATGGTAGGGACAAGTTAATGTAGCTGGCAAGCTACTTCCAATTATCAGAAACAGGTGGTGCAAGGTAATCAATTGGGCCTTGGGTGGGCAGAAGCAGCATATAAGGAGGTACCTAGCAAAGGAAGGGTGGCTTCAAGTCAACTCTGTTGTACTATGTTGCCCATGTATGTCTGTGCACGTGCATTACCCAGATTCTCTACATCTTTGAATGAATATTGCTTGCACCACTACAACACTATACATTTCCGTTTGCATCAATAAAACACTTGACCATAAGAAGAAACACACGCAGTGGGTTTTTTTTCTTGCAGTTGATATCTTGGGGCACATTTCTGTCAGCATATGAAATAACTTCTATTTATTTTTTCTAATCTCATAATAACTCTGATTTTGTATTACAAAGAAAGAAACTACACCCTTCCACCTTCCCCTGCCTCACTCCTCACAAAACTAACATATGCCAGAGGTTCTGGGATAAAGCTAAAACTGAAATGCCACTTCATGACCCAGAAAACATCTTCAAACTATTTCTGAATAACTCATTATGAATGAGGGAATTTGACTGCATCACGCTTTTGTGTGTGACAGCATTTCCTATGCTTCACGACACACAGATCTCATAACATGGGTTGCTGAGGAAAAATATCAATGCAGCTCATAGGTAAAATCATCTTTGTCAAGGGCTGCTATGTCATATCTGTTTGTATAAATCATTCAGAAGGAAAATCTCATCCCTTAGTTCTCTACTTAGGCTTTCTCCAAGGCATTGAATGCCTCCTTCAAATTGCTGAGCACCATCAGCTTGGAAACAGGACACATGGCACCTTCTGTATCTGTAGTAAGTTTGTTTGCAATGCCAACACAATTTGCAAATGGTTAGTACTGCCTAAGAAACTATTGATCCTAGTTTCTTCTTGGGACAGGACATGCATGCCCTCTTCATCAACTTTGGTAACTCAAATTAGTTTTAACCACTGGGAAAGATAATTTAACTAAGCTGACCAACTTTACACCAAAACAGATGATGACCACACACATTCTGTTCCACCTGCAGGAATTCTAGGGCAGAAACCTCCAGCAGAGCAGCAGCTGGAGGGAAAGTATGGAGGAAGGAAGGGGGGCAGGGAAAAGTGACAGGAACATCTCCAATCTCTCCAGCTAGAAGACAACATCTGGCTGTGCCTTTAGGTTCTCAGAAAAAAAAAAAAAAAAATTTTCAGCTATTGAGCGAGGCAGAATGAATCTTAGCATTTAATAGTTCATATGCTTATGGAAAAGAGTGAGAAAATTTATTCTAAACCTTTCTTAATCATAGCTTACAAAAGATAAACACAATTAAACATCTAATTATATTCCTTATTCTCATTGATTAAGCATTGAACTTGGAAAATCCTGCTTTACATAAAGAAAATAGGGGTCAGATTAATTAAACTCACAGTTGTGGTCAGTTGCTGTTTCATAAATATTTGTTAAAAGGTTTGGTGGGGGTTTTTTATTTACCTCTACAAACAAAAAGCCTTGCTTATAACTCTCCATGAAATATCAAAATATCTTTGTCTTAAGAAACTGCTGGAGTTGAGCATTTGGGTTCTGAGTGTTTCCAGCATTATCAGGTTAGAACAGAACAAACAGACTAAAGTCTGACATCAGCACTCTTCCCAGCAGGATACACTACTTTTTTCATTAGAATCTTTGAGCTTGAGATCAGACACAGGGAAAGATTAAAACAAATATGAATTTAATCAAGGGATTCTACTTTCCTGGTGTGGGAACAGGAACATGCTGACATAAATAGAGGACGAAGCACTAGGGCGTCTGAACCAAATCAAAGACGGCTTGCTTACCACTAACTGCTCAGATGATCCATATCATAACAACAAAAAGAAAAACAATTATTTATTCTTTTTGATGTTGCTGCTCAGAAGTAACTTTCTTTTTGAAGAGAGCAGGGTCAAAGCCAAGTTATTGTTTTTGCTTGAAACTTTGTCAGTGAGGGACTAGAAGTTATTAGGTATGACTTACTTTGGGGATTTATGTGGGAAAGTTAGAGATGTTCATTTCTTGTGGGGGGGAAAAAAAGCTAATTTCAAAATGAAATGAAATTTCATCACTGTTATGGAAAATCAGACCATTAAAGAAAAAATAAAGCAGATAATGCATTGAAGCCTCCTAAAATAGATGGTACACAGCCAGCTCTTAGCCTGAGCTAATGGCCAAAATCAAGCCTAGATACTACATAATGTTGAGAAGATCCTGCAGTTAGAGATAAGTATGCTCAGCATTTGCAAATGAGTGGGTGCACAGAAAACTCAAATATTTTTTTCTAGTGCACTACACATTTAACAAACAGCCATCAAAGTCTCTTTTGATCTAACAGTCATTGCAACTAATAAAACCAATTAGGACAAAGTCAAATGGGACAGGCAAAATAAAGTATCTCCAAAAAGACAGATTTTGTGATTTAAAAGAGTGTTTTATACTACTAAAGATGCATTAAGACTCTGTCCTGAATGTTATGAAAGAAATGAAGACAAATCATGCTCAGAGAAGTATGCATGCTAAATTTAAATTCAGAACAAAACTGACATTTGTATAACAAAGCAACACTAATGTTCATAACGTGCTTTTTAAGTATACAAGTTCATTGCCCTCATTTTACAGATAAGGAAAGCGGTGTTAATGTTCCAAGTGGGAAAAGACTTCACAGAGCGTTTAGAACTCAGTTGGACACATATCCATTTTGTCTTATAAACAAAAAATTATGTGGCACCGATATTCAAGAGCAAGAAACCCAAAATATGAACTCCAAGTGGAAATACAGCTTCTTAGCACTTCACATGCCATGTAACATTTTATCTGTAGCTCATGTCAAATATTTGGAGCTTAACATAACTTCCGATAGCTACAATAGTCCAGCCCTCCTCCCACTCCCACATTTTAGAAGAGGATAGAGCAGGTGCAGAACTATTATATGCTTACTTTATTGTAAAGGAAGATTGAAGTAATAATATACTAGATTCAACCTAGTTGACAAGGAGATTTCACACCAAAATGGAAACTCAGCTTACAACTCGAGTTAACATGGAACCAAGCCACAAGCCCCATTAGCTACACTACCCCAAATTCAGTCATATTCAAAAACATTTCACAGCTTTACTGTGTGCACAAGGATGGAGTTGTGGAGACTAAAAGCTCGATAAGAACTGTCATTAGTGATGCTGTGAAGATGACATACTTTGAGAGTAAAATGTTTCTCACTCAGTATAAGAACAAAAAGAAAATCTAAGTTTTACACAGGAGAAGCCAGAATCCGTGAGACAAACAATACCTAGTGGCAATCTCAAAACAGCATGCTTCATGGCAAGTATGCACTTAAACAAAATGTATCCTTGGGAGGGCAGAGTCTAGTGTTTCTCCTCTTCCTAATAAACGCACCCTTACTTATACAGCATTTCCCAGCTAATTAATTCATGAACCTATAAATATTAAATGTGGCAATTTTACAACTCCAGAGCAAAACATTAAAAAATGTATCTTAGAAAACATTAAAGATTTTTGTTTAACATAAAGGGTTTGACAAACAAAAGAAGCACAAAGCTGACAAGAACACTGTAGGGTCTTGGAGACAGACCTGGTGAGAAAAAGAAGGTGCTTCTGAGGCAAATTTCTAGATGAAATTCCCATTAGTTTGATTTCCATGAGGAGAAAGAGGGGTAAGACCACAAAATACAGAGAGAGAAAAGTGAAAAGAAAATCTGAAGAAATTGTCTAAAATCATAACAAATACAGTCCATTAATATCTCAGACATCAAGAGAATAGTATGTCTACAGCATTTGGGAAGAGAGACATATAAAGAAATACAAAAGTAGATCAAATGCTTAGTTTTAAGAAGGTACTTTCAAAAATTTTCAGTAGCTAAAACATAGGCTTTATGAACACATCAGCAGTGATTTCTTACAAAGTAAAGATTAGAAACCTATCATACAATCCAGACCACTATACCACCTCTGTCACTACTGACAAAGAAACAATCCCTCAGTTGTCCCAGAGATGTGATTTAGGAGACTTAAAACATAGTATTCAGTCAAACCATTAACATTTCTGACATATCTCATGCCATTAAGAATGTTAGACTGCAGCAGAGATTTGTAAAGTTTTTTGAATTAACATTTACATTGTGTGAGGAAAATGTAGGTCCTTACTCAGCTGACATATCAACAGCTAGACTCAGCAAACTCCATTTCACCTCCACAAAGAATGACAGCAAACAAAAACACAAACCAGAAAACAATTAAATAACATGATCCAGTCAACTCTAAGACAGTGAAGATAGTCATATAATGAGTATTTACAATACTGTGCTTGAATCACAATGTCTGGGAAAGCTAATAATGGACATATTTAACAAAAGTAGCAGTCCTTTGGATGTGACTCATAACGAGAGTTAATTTCAATGACCTTAGTAGTTACATACGATGTACCTGTCTGTATTTTGGAACACAGTGCACCAAAAATACTCTGGAGGCAAGACTGCCTGGAGTTGGTACATCCACATGCTACAACACAGCACTGTACAGAGATGCTTATCCTGATTCCAAAAGCTGTTGAATTCTTGACACAGAATTATGACTGAACCAACTCACCTCACTGCTCAGTAATGCATTCAGACTTAACATCACCCAGATCTGCTCCTGGCTATCTAACTAGCACAGCTGCTGCCCTCTTTGGGATTTCTGTATTGTGCTCTACTGTTTACCACAGACATTCCAGTAGTTTGTCCAAGCTTCACCTTATGAGTGATTATCACAACTTAAAACTTAGATCACACAGATTCAAAACACTGCAGTCACTGGTGATTCACAGAACTCAAATTCTGACATCTGCTCTTCAGCTGGAGTGCTTCTGCACACAATCCAGCACTCTGGTAACGGCAAGATCAGATGTTCTCATTTAGAGAAGATAGGACTGAAAATCAACCTGGCAAAAACTTTCATGATGCCATTTTTATCTCCATCCTCTCTTGAGACACATGATCTTCCCTATGCTCCTCATTCACATTCCAACATAGGGAATATACTTGTTTCCATGACTCCAACAGAAGTACAGAGTATAAGTTCCAGAACTTTTGCTTCTGGATTCTGAGATAAGGGAATGTTCCTTGTAAAAACACTCAATAGGAAGCTCATCTCCATTGTATATGACTCACAACAGGCGAGCGCAAAGGAAATGGTGAGAGAAATAGACTTCCGGGATCCCTGTGCCTCCCTCTGTAGCATAGGTAGCCAGTTTAAAGTAAGAGTCAAACCAATCCAGAATGAGAAGTAGTATACTTGCAGGCATAGAGAGGTGTGAATGAAGGGTAGGAAGCCTTAACTGTCGGAGGTGAGGCAAAATTGAGACAGGATGTCTCTAAGGTAAAAACTCCAAAGACGCAATAACTTCTCCTGGTTTACTTCCACACTAGTCAGTCAGCCTTCTTTTGTGTAGTATGTGAAGAACAAGTACTCATGGCATAGGAAGGCAATGGGAAACCACAAGCACTTAAAAATAAACAAAAAACCAACACAAATGAGATGAGAAAAGGAATTTCAGTCTACTAGTAACAAGAAAGATCTGAGGTGACTCTTGGTATGAAGAATGAAATTTGAGGAACTGTGCAGCTAGCAGGCTAGATAACCTACTCAAACTGCATTGCACTGCAAGCTATGAGAACATTCCCATGCAGGACATGCACCTGCATGGGAAAAAGGTCATCTTTTACTGGAAATATAACTTGCCATGGGGTTATGGGAATTTCTCCATCTGCTAAAATGGATTTCCATGCAGTAGAATCTAAAATACATTTTTGGTGGATTTATTTCAGGTGAGAAGAAACTTCTGTAACAATTATCCACTACCATAACAGTATAAGCAAATTGACAGCTATTTGCCTTACTGTGAATAAAGCTTTCTTTATGATCCTTTTGATTATACTATTTTTCTTTTCACAAGATCTTTGTGAGCTCTTCTCACCAACTTCTGAGAAAGATAAGCAATTTTATGTCTTTGTTTGAAAAAACAAAAAAAGAGCATGAATGCAAAAATCATAGCAAAAATGAATACATTGAAAGCCTACACATTTAATAAATTATAGCTGTGATTAGTTTACAAATGTATAAATTATATATGATAGCAATATAATTTTATAATTATTTCTACATAGAGAGTTTCATCATTATCAGAGTATAACTCACTGTATTCTACAGAATCCACAGCCCAAATTCTGCACTAAAGGATACCCACTTAGCACCAGTACAGCACTTTACTGCAATACAGTAAGGTGTTGTCTTTTATTTCTAATATTGCAGAAGAATCAACTTATTTTCTTATCTATTTTACTTAAAGATATAAATATGCTATATACATGTATTTTTATATGAATAAATTGTAAGGCCTATATAGTCTTCTTTCTAATAGCTATCTTTGGCCATAGGATTGTCTTCCTGAGAACTCTAATAGAAGGTAATAGTAAGGTTTATTGAATTCATCTGGCCTAGAATTAGTGAAATGCTTAGATTAACTTTACACAGTTAAATGCATGCAAATTGCACGCTGACCAAGGATTTACACTTCTATATCTCCTCTTAGTACTAAAAATCTACTGTAAAGGATTGCAGAAGTCAAACATTCACAGACAGAAAAGGCCAACAGAAAAGATGCTTGTGTAATCCTCAGTCAAACTACCATGCTTTATGGCACAATCTTTGATTACACGATTAAATGTCCTGAGGATCCCTGGCTTTCTCAGTGCACATTATGAAAGCTGTTGGCTGGCTTCCATGAGGATTAAGTTATTGACTATAAAGTTCCAGATATTCTCGAGCTTTGCCATCTAGTTCCTCACCACACAGGGGACATTCATTGCCTCAGTGGATATTTTTGTTGTGATACTCATCACCATAGTAATTCTTTCACAAACAAATTAATTATGTCTTCCTAATACTACACTGAGACATAACACGGGAATAG